>NW_028269840.1:37500-40000 GCF_059756535.1 Pantherophis guttatus | reverse complement strand
TGTAGGGTTAGGGTTAGGGTCAGGGTTAGGGAAAATAGTTGTAGGGTTAGGGTTAGGGTTAGGGTTAGGGTTAGGGTTAGAGAAAAAAGTTGTAGGCTTAGGCTTAGAGAAACAAGTTGTAGGGTTAGGGTTAGGGTTAGGGTTAGAGAAAAAAGTTGTAGGCTTAGCCTTAGGTTTAGGCTTAGGCTTAGAGAAACAAGTTGTAGGGTTAGGGTTAGGGTTAGGGTTAGGGGGAAAAGTTGTAGGGTTAGGGTTAGGGTCAGGGTTAGGGAGAAAAGTTGTAGGGCTAGGGTTAGGTTCAGGTTCAGGCTCAGGGTTATCATTCTGGAAATGATATTAGCAGAAGCAATGGAGGAAAGCGAGGAGAGGGAGGGAGGGAGGGATAGATATTAAACGGGATGGACGAAACGTATAGAGCGCACACAAGACACGCGATGAGAAACCACCCGCCCAGAGAAATTCATGTCCGATTTACCGAGAAGACAGGGAGGGCAGAGAGATCGCCATGGATGAGAAACACGACGAGAAAGCACAAAATATCGGCGAGCTGAAATATCGGCGAGCTGGCGAGAGCAAAGATATCGAGTAGATTCAAGAGAGAAAGCGGAATTATTTTATAAACAACGTAGAGATGACCAAGAACAGGAAAGATGGGGAGATGAAAGTGGGGACGGACGACGGGAGGAGAAGAAAGAACAGCCAAAAGAGAGCCAAGAAAGCCAACAAAACGAGAAAGCGTCGAGAGAAGGAGCAGGAGCAGAAGACGTTAAAGAAAGAACCAAGGGACCTAAGAACGACTTGCTCGACAAAGCAAATAGATCAGTAAGAAATGGAAGAAGAAATAAAAATAATTTCCTGGACTAGAAATGGACTGGATTCGGCCATTCGGCAAGAGGAAGGAAAATATGGAATAAATGAGGGAAGTTAAGATCAGAAATGATAGGCCTACGAGAGGTTCCTCTGGGAAAGCTACACCCAAAACTTTTGAGGAAGGAAGATGGCAGAAATTGGAACAAACTTTTCACTTGAAGGGAAGCTTTTCACGTCAAACCAGCTATTTAAATCAACCCCTCGCAGCCATCCTGGCAGAGAAGCAGAAAACCGAAACACTCCAGTCCGGCCGAGGCCCGGGTAAACCGGTCCCGCCCGAGCGAGCGTCCCGGTAGACCGGGACGGCTGCCGGGCGCGGGCACCCCCGGGGCCCGGCGCTGGCACCGAGGCGAAGGGGGAGGTCCCCGACCGAGGCCCGCGGCGCCGGAGCCGGGATCCCGTACCTCCATCGCGGCGGGGGAAACGGAAAGACTGACCCGGCCGAGGCCCCGGTAGACCGGGACGGCTGCCGGGCGCGGGCACCCCCGGGGCCCGGCGCTGGCACCGAGGCGAAGGGGGAGGTCCCCGACCGAGGCCCGCGGCGCCGGAGCCGGGATCCCGTACCTCCATCGCGGCGGGGGAAACGGAAAGACTGACCCGGCCGAGGCCACGGTAGACCGGGACGGCTGCCGGGCGCGGGCACCCCCGGGGCCCGGCGCTGGCAACGAGGCGAAGGGGGAGGTCCCCGACCGAGGCCCGCGGCGCCGGAGCCGGGATCCCGTACCTCCATCGCGGCGGGGGAAACGGAAAGACTGACCCGGCCGAGGCCCCGGTAGACCGGGACGGCTGCCGGGCGCGGGCACCCCCGGGGCCCGGCGCTGGCACCGAGGCGAAGGGGGAGGTCCCCGACCGAGGCCCGCGGCGCCGGAGCCGGGATCCCGTACCTCCATCGCGGCGGGGGAAACGGAAAGACTGACCCGGCCGAGGCCCCGGTAGACCGGGACGGCTGCCGGGCGCGGGCACCCCCGGGGCCCGGCGCTGGCACCGAGGCGAAGGGGGAGGTCCCCGACCGAGGCCCGCGGCGCCGGAGCCGGGATCCCGTACCTCCATCGCGGCGGGGGAAACGGAAAGACTGACCCGGCCGAGGCCACGGTAGACCGGGACGGCTGCCGGGCGCGGGCACCCCCGGGGCCCGGCGCTGGCAACGAGGCGAAGGGGGAGGTCCCCGACCGAGGCCCGCGGCGCCGGAGCCGGGATCCCGTACCTCCATCGCGGCGGGGGAAACGGAAAGACTGACCCGGCCGAGGCCCCGGTAGACCGGGACGGCTGCCGGGCGCGGGCACCCCCGGGGCCCGGCGCTGGCAACGAGGCGAAGGGGGAGGTCCCCGACCGAGGCCCGCGGCGCCGGAGCCGGGATCCCGTACCTCCATCGCGGCGGGGGAAACGGAAAGTGATGCGGCCGGGGCCCCGGTAGACCCGGCCGTCTCCCCGGCGCGGGCACCCCCGGGACCCGGCGCGGGCACCGAGGCGACGGCGGGGGTCCCCGACCGAGGCTCGCGGCGCCGGACCCGGGATCCCGTACCTCCATCGCGGCGGGGGAAACGGAAAGTGATCCGGCCGGGGCCCCGGTAGACCCGGCCGTCTCCCCGGCGCGGGCACCCCCGGGGCCCGGCGCTGGCACCGAGGCGAA
>NW_028269840.1:22500-25000 GCF_059756535.1 Pantherophis guttatus | reverse complement strand
GATGACCAAGAACAGGAAAGATGGGGAGATGAAAGTGGGGACGGACGACGGGAGGAGAAGAAAGAACAGCCAAAAGAGAGCCAAGAAAGCCAACAAAACGAGAAAGCGTCGAGAGAAGGAGCAGGAGCAGAAGACGTTAAAGAAAGAACCAAGGGACCTAAGAACGACTTGCTCGACAAAGCAAATAGATCAGTAAGAAATGGAAGAAGAAATAAAAATAATTTCCTGGACTAGAAATGGACTGGATTCGGCCATTCGGCAAGAGGAAGGAAAATATGGAATAAATGAGGGAAGTTAAGATCAGAAATGATAGGCCTACGAGAGGTTCCTCTGGGAAAGCTACACCCAAAACTTTTGAGGAAGGAAGATGGCAGAAATTGGAACAAACTTTTCACTTGAAGGGAAGCTTTTCACGTCAAACCAGCTATTTAAATCAACCCCTCGCAGCCATCCTGGCAGAGAAGCAGAAAACCGAAACACTCCAGTCCGGCCGAGGCCCGGGTAAACCGGTCCCGCCCGAGCGAGCGTCCCGGTAGACCGGGACGGCTGCCGGGCGCGGGCACCCCCGGGGCCCGGCGCTGGCACCGAGGCGAAGGGGGAGGTCCCCGACCGAGGCCCGCGGCGCCGGAGCCGGGATCCCGTACCTCCATCGCGGCGGGGGAAACGGAAAGACTGACCCGGCCGAGGCCCCGGTAGACCGGGACGGCTGCCGGGCGCGGGCACCCCCGGGGCCCGGCGCTGGCACCGAGGCGAAGGGGGAGGTCCCCGACCGAGGCCCGCGGCGCCGGAGCCGGGATCCCGTACCTCCATCGCGGCGGGGGAAACGGAAAGACTGACCCGGCCGAGGCCACGGTAGACCGGGACGGCTGCCGGGCGCGGGCACCCCCGGGGCCCGGCGCTGGCAACGAGGCGAAGGGGGAGGTCCCCGACCGAGGCCCGCGGCGCCGGAGCCGGGATCCCGTACCTCCATCGCGGCGGGGGAAACGGAAAGACTGACCCGGCCGAGGCCCCGGTAGACCGGGACGGCTGCCGGGCGCGGGCACCCCCGGGGCCCGGCGCTGGCACCGAGGCGAAGGGGGAGGTCCCCGACCGAGGCCCGCGGCGCCGGAGCCGGGATCCCGTACCTCCATCGCGGCGGGGGAAACGGAAAGTGATGCGGCCGGGGCCCCGGTAGACCCGGCCGTCTCCCCGGCGCGGGCACCCCCGGGACCCGGCGCGGGCACCGAGGCGACGGCGGGGGTCCCCGACCGAGGCTCGCGGCGCCGGACCCGGGATCCCGTACCTCCATCGCGGCGGGGGAAACGGAAAGTGATCCGGCCGGGGCCCCGGTAGACCCGGCCGTCTCCCCGGCGCGGGCACCCCCGGGGCCCGGCGCTGGCACCGAGGCGAAGGGGGAGGTCCCCGACCGAGGCCCGCGGCGCCGGAGCCGGGATCCCGTACCTCCATCGCGGCGGGGGAAACGGAAAGACTGACCCGGCCGAGGCCCCGGTAGACCGGGACGGCTGCCGGGCGCGGGCACCCCCGGGGCCCGGCGCTGGCACCGAGGCGAAGGGGGAGGTCCCCGACCGAGGCCCGCGGCGCCGGAGCCGGGATCCCGTACCTCCATCGCGGCGGGGGAAACGGAAAGTGATCCGGCCGGGGCCCCGGTAGACCCGGCCGTCTCCCCGGCGCGGGCACCCCCGGGGCCCGGCGCTGGCACCGAGGCGAAGGGGGAGGTCCCCGACCGAGGCTCGCGGCGCCGGAGCCGGGATCCCGTACCTCCATCGCGGCGGGGGAAACGGAAAGACTGATCCGGCCGAGGCCCCGGTAGACCCGGCCGTCTCCCCGGCGCGGGCACCCCCGGGGCCCGGCGCGGGCACCGAGGCGAAGGGGGAGGTCCCCGACCGAGGCCCGCGGCGCCGGAGCCGGGATCCCGTACCTCCATCGCGGCGGGGGAAACGGAAAGTGATCCGGCCGGGGCCCCGGTAGACCCGGCCGTCTCCCCGGCGCGGGCACCCCCGGGGCCCGGCGCTGGCACCGAGGCGAAGGGGGAGGTCCCCGACCGAGGCTCGCGGCGCCGGAGCCGGGATCCCGTACCTCCATCGCGGCGGGGGAAACGGAAAGACTGATCCGGCCGAGGCCCCGGTAGACCGGGACGGATGCCGGGCGCGGGCACCCCCGGGGCCCGGCGCTGTCACCGAGGCGACGGCGGGGGTCCCCGACCGAGGCCCGCGGCGCCGGAGCCGGGATCCCCTAGTTCCATCGCGGCGGGGGAAACGGAAAGAGTGATCCGGCCGGGGCCCCGGTAAGCCGGACCCGCCCAAGGCCGTCCCGGTAGACCCGGCCGTCTGCCCGGCGCGGGCACCCCCGGGGCCCGGCGCGGGCACCGACGCGACGGCGGGGGTCCCCGACCGAGGCCCGCGGCCCCGGAGCCGGGATCCCCTTCCGCCCCGCCGGGCTCGCCGGGCCCCTGAGCGGTGGACCGGCGGCTCTCCCTGGCCGGGGCCCGGCTGCGCCAAAG
>NW_028269840.1:10000-12500 GCF_059756535.1 Pantherophis guttatus | reverse complement strand
CGTCCAAAGGAGACACTTAGTTTTTCCCCCGCCCTTTTTCTTTTCTTTTCTTTTCTTTTCTTTTCTTTTTTTGCCTCGCCTCCCCTCCCCTCCCTTCCCGAGTAGACCGGCGCCTAAACGAGGCACTTGGTTTTTTTTCCCCACCCCTTTTCCCGCTCTCCGCTTAAATGTCAGTATCGCCGCCGGTCGATCGTCGTTTTAGTTTTAAAACGGTCATAAAAGCGGAATACGTTTTGAAAGTCGACGAGCCCGGTGTGTGGAGACCGGAATTGGGCAAGCTGTGCTCTCGTCTTCTGGGGGTGACATTTCTCCCTGAGCGCTGCTGGCTTTAGAAAGACCATTCGAAGACGGGTTAGGGTCGGGGTCGGGGAAGCGAGCGTCAGGTCTCGCCGCCCCGATTTTTCCAACCAAGAAAGCAGGACGCTTGAAACCGCGATGCGAGCTTGGACCGGAAGGCTTGCGATAGCAAGAGATCTAGGCAAGAACGGAAGCTTTTCACTTCAAACAAACCAGCTATTTAAAGCAACCCCTCGCACGCGACATCCATCGTGGCAGGGAAACAGAAACAGAGACGCCGGCCCGGCCGAGGCTGCCGGAGCGGCCCGGTAGACCGGGCCGCCGTCTGCCCGTCTTTAAGTCGAAAGACGACTTTAAATCTAAAAACGGTTTTAAGTCGAAAGTGTGGGTTAGGGTTAGGGGAAAAAGTTGTGGGGTTAGGGTTAGGGGAAAAAGCTGTAGGGTTAGGGTTAGAGAAAACAGTTGTAGGGTTAGGGTTAGGGTCAGGGTTAGGGAAAATAGTTGTAGGGTTAGGGTTAGGGTTAGGGTTAGGGTTAGGGTTAGAGAAAAAAGTTGTAGGCTTAGGCTTAGAGAAACAAGTTGTAGGGTTAGGGTTAGGGTTAGGGTTAGAGAAAAAAGTTGTAGGCTTAGCCTTAGGTTTAGGCTTAGGCTTAGAGAAACAAGTTGTAGGGTTAGGGTTAGGGTTAGGGTTAGGGGGAAAAGTTGTAGGGTTAGGGTTAGGGTCAGGGTTAGGGAGAAAAGTTGTAGGGCTAGGGTTAGGTTCAGGTTCAGGCTCAGGGTTATCATTCTGGAAATGATATTAGCAGAAGCAATGGAGGAAAGCGAGGAGAGGGAGGGAGGGAGGGATAGATATTAAACGGGATGGACGAAACGTATAGAGCGCACACAAGACACGCGATGAGAAACCACCCGCCCAGAGAAATTCATGTCCGATTTACCGAGAAGACAGGGAGGGCAGAGAGATCGCCATGGATGAGAAACACGACGAGAAAGCACAAAATATCGGCGAGCTGAAATATCGGCGAGCTGGCGAGAGCAAAGATATCGAGTAGATTCAAGAGAGAAAGCGGAATTATTTTATAAACAACGTAGAGATGACCAAGAACAGGAAAGATGGGGAGATGAAAGTGGGGACGGACGACGGGAGGAGAAGAAAGAACAGCCAAAAGAGAGCCAAGAAAGCCAACAAAACGAGAAAGCGTCGAGAGAAGGAGCAGGAGCAGAAGACGTTAAAGAAAGAACCAAGGGACCTAAGAACGACTTGCTCGACAAAGCAAATAGATCAGTAAGAAATGGAAGAAGAAATAAAAATAATTTCCTGGACTAGAAATGGACTGGATTCGGCCATTCGGCAAGAGGAAGGAAAATATGGAATAAATGAGGGAAGTTAAGATCAGAAATGATAGGCCTACGAGAGGTTCCTCTGGGAAAGCTACACCCAAAACTTTTGAGGAAGGAAGATGGCAGAAATTGGAACAAACTTTTCACTTGAAGGGAAGCTTTTCACGTCAAACCAGCTATTTAAATCAACCCCTCGCAGCCATCCTGGCAGAGAAGCAGAAAACCGAAACACTCCAGTCCGGCCGAGGCCCGGGTAAACCGGTCCCGCCCGAGCGAGCGTCCCGGTAGACCGGGACGGCTGCCGGGCGCGGGCACCCCCGGGGCCCGGCGCTGGCACCGAGGCGAAGGGGGAGGTCCCCGACCGAGGCCCGCGGCGCCGGAGCCGGGATCCCGTACCTCCATCGCGGCGGGGGAAACGGAAAGACTGACCCGGCCGAGGCCCCGGTAGACCGGGACGGCTGCCGGGCGCGGGCACCCCCGGGGCCCGGCGCTGGCACCGAGGCGAAGGGGGAGGTCCCCGACCGAGGCCCGCGGCGCCGGAGCCGGGATCCCGTACCTCCATCGCGGCGGGGGAAACGGAAAGACTGACCCGGCCGAGGCCACGGTAGACCGGGACGGCTGCCGGGCGCGGGCACCCCCGGGGCCCGGCGCTGGCAACGAGGCGAAGGGGGAGGTCCCCGACCGAGGCCCGCGGCGCCGGAGCCGGGATCCCGTACCTCCATCGCGGCGGGGGAAACGGAAAGACTGACCCGGCCGAGGCCCCGGTAGACCGGGACGGCTGCCGGGCGCGGGCACCCCCGGGGCCCGGCGCTGGCAACGAGGCGAAGGGGGAGGTCCCCGACCGAGGCCCGCGGCGCCGGAG
>NW_028269839.1:205000-208211 GCF_059756535.1 Pantherophis guttatus | reverse complement strand
TAAGTCGAAAGACGACTTTAAATCTAAAAACGGTTTTAAGTCGAAAGTGTGGGTTAGGGTTAGGGGAAAAAGTTGTGGGGTTAGGGTTAGGGGAAAAAGCTGTAGGGTTAGGGTTAGAGAAAACAGTTGTAGGGTTAGGGTTAGGGTCAGGGTTAGGGAAAATAGTTGTAGGGTTAGGGTTAGGGTTAGGGTTAGGGTTAGAGAAAAAAGTTGTAGGCTTAGGCTTAGAGAAACAAGTTGTAGGGTTAGGGTTAGGGTTAGGGTTAGGGTTAGAGAAAAAAGTTGTAGGGTTAGGGTTAGGGTTAGGGTTAGGGTTAGGGTTAGAGAAAAAAGTTGTAGGCTTAGCCTTAGGTTTAGGCTTAGGCTTAGAGAAACAAGTTGTAGGGTTAGGGTTAGGGTTAGGGTTAGGGGGAAAAGTTGTAGGGTTAGGGTTAGGGTCAGGGTTAGGGAGAAAAGTTGTAGGGCTAGGGTTAGGTTCAGGTTCAGGCTCAGGGTTATCATTCTGGAAATGATATTAGCAGAAGCAATGGAGGAAAGCGAGGAGAGGGAGGGAGGGAGGGAGGGATAGATATTAAACGGGATGGACGAAACGTATAGAGCGCACACAAGACACGCGATGAGAAACCACCCGCCCAGAGAAATTCATGTCCGATTTACCGAGAAGACAGGGAGGGCAGAGAGATCGCCATGGATGAGAAACACGACGAGAAAGCACAAAATATCGGCGAGCCGAAATATCGGCGAGCTGGCGAGAGCAAAGATATCGAGTAGATTCAAGAGAGAAAGCGGAATTATTTTATAAACAACGTAGAGATGACCAAGAACAGGAAAGATGGGGAGATGAAAGTGGGGACGGACGACGGGAGGAGAAGAAAGAACAGCCAAAAGAGAGCCAAGAAAGCCAACAAAACGAGAAAGCGTCGAGAGAAGGAGCAGGAGCAGAAGACGTTAAAGAAAGAACCAAGGGACCTAAGAACGACTTGCTCGACAAAGCAAATAGATCAGTAAGAAATGGAAGAAGAAATAAAAATAATTTCCTGGACTAGAAATGGACTGGATTCGGCCATTCGGCAAGAGGAAGGAAAATATGGAATAAATGAGGGAAGTTAAGATCAGAAATGATAGGCCTACGAGAGGTTCCTCTGGGAAAGCTACACCCAAAACTTTTGAGGAAGGAAGATGGCAGAAATTGGAACAAACTTTTCACTTGAAGGGAAGCTTTTCACGTCAAACCAGCTATTTAAATCAACCCCTCGCAGCCATCCTGGCAGAGAAGCAGAAAACCGAAACACTCCAGTCCGGCCGAGGCCCGGGTAAACCGGTCCCGCCCGAGCGAGCGTCCCGGTAGACCGGGACGGCTGCCGGGCGCGGGCACCCCCGGGGCCCGGCGCTGGCAACGAGGCGAAGGGGGAGGTCCCCGACCGAGGCCCGCGGCGCCGGAGCCGGGATCCCGTACCTCCATCGCGGCGGGGGAAACGGAAAGACTGACCCGGCCGAGGCCCCGGTAGACCGGGACGGCTGCCGGGCGCGGGCACCCCCGGGGCCCGGCGCTGGCAACGAGGCGAAGGGGGAGGTCCCCGACCGAGGCCCGCGGCGCCGGAGCCGGGATCCCGTACCTCCATCGCGGCGGGGGAAACGGAAAGACTGACCCGGCCGAGGCCCCGGTAGACCGGGACGGCTGCCGGGCGCGGGCACCCCCGGGGCCCGGCGCTGGCAACGAGGCGAAGGGGGAGGTCCCCGACCGAGGCCCGCGGCGCCGGAGCCGGGATCCCGTACCTCCATCGCGGCGGGGGAAACGGAAAGACTGACCCGGCCGAGGCCCCGGTAGACCGGGACGGCTGCCGGGCGCGGGCACCCCCGGGGCCCGGCGCTGGCAACGAGGCGAAGGGGGAGGTCCCCGACCGAGGCCCGCGGCGCCGGAGCCGGGATCCCGTACCTCCATCGCGGCGGGGGAAACGGAAAGTGATGCGGCCGGGGCCCCGGTAGACCCGGCCGTCTCCCCGGCGCGGGCACCCCCGGGACCCGGCGCGGGCACCGAGGCGACGGCGGGGGTCCCCGACCGAGGCTCGCGGCGCCGGAGCCGGGATCCCGTACCTCCATCGCGGCGGGGGAAACGGAAAGTGATCCGGCCGGGGCCCCGGTAGACCCGGCCGTCTCCCCGGCGCGGGCACCCCCGGGGCCCGGCGCTGGCACCGAGGCGAAGGGGGAGGTCCCCGACCGAGGCTCGCGGCGCCGGAGCCGGGATCCCGTACCTCCATCGCGGCGGGGGAAACGGAAAGACTGATCCGGCCGAGGCCCCGGTAGACCCGGCCGTCTCCCCGGCGCGGGCACCCCCGGGGCCCGGCGCGGGCACCGAGGCGAAGGGGGAGGTCCCCGACCGAGGCCCGCGGCGCCGGAGCCGGGATCCCGTACCTCCATCGCGGCGGGGGAAACGGAAAGACTGATCCGGCCGAGGCCCCGGTAGACCGGGACGGATGCCGGGCGCGGGCACCCCCGGGGCCCGGCGCTGTCACCGAGGCGACGGCGGGGGTCCCCGACCGAGGCCCGCGGCGCCGGAGCCGGGATCCCCTAGTTCCATCGCGGCGGGGGAAACGGAAAGAGTGATCCGGCCGGGGCCCCGGTAAGCCGGACCCGCCCAAGGCCGTCCCGGTAGACCCGGCCGTCTGCCCGGCGCGGGCACCCCCGGGGCCCGGCGCGGGCACCGACGCGACGGCGGGGGTCCCCGACCGAGGCCCGCGGCCCCGGAGCCGGGATCCCCTTCCGCCCCGCCGGGCTCGCCGGGCCCCTGAGCGGTGGACCGGCGGCTCTCCCTGGCCGGGGCCCGGCTGCGCCAAAGTGGAGCGTTCCCACCCCGGTCTACTCCGAAGGCGGCGAGGGGAGAGAGTCGGCGGGCCCGGCCGGCGTCGGCATCCGGGACTCCCGCCGTTTCCCGGCCGCCGAGGCCTAGAAGCCCCACGTCGATGGGGATCCCAAGGCCGGGTCCGCCAGGTGCGCGGAGATTTCTGGCGACTGGGTTTTCAGAACTCGTAGGGGTACCGGTCTACCGGGTCCCCGACCGCCGGCAAGCCGACCGCGCTGTGCCGGGCTGTGCCACCCGTCCGCGGCACGGGCCGCTCTCGTTCGGCGGGCAGACGACGAGTGGTTGGACGGGTCCCCCTTCCCGCATCTTTCCCGATCGATCGTGGACTCTGCGGTCGCCTCGGGGAGGGAC
>NW_028269839.1:192500-195000 GCF_059756535.1 Pantherophis guttatus | reverse complement strand
CGGTAGACCGGGCCGCCGTCTGCCCGTCTTTAAGTCGAAAGACGACTTTAAATCTAAAAACGGTTTTAAGTCGAAAGTGTGGGTTAGGGTTAGGGGAAAAAGTTGTGGGGTTAGGGTTAGGGGAAAAAGCTGTAGGGTTAGGGTTAGAGAAAACAGTTGTAGGGTTAGGGTTAGGGTCAGGGTTAGGGAAAATAGTTGTAGGGTTAGGGTTAGGGTTAGGGTTAGGGTTAGAGAAAAAAGTTGTAGGCTTAGGCTTAGAGAAACAAGTTGTAGGGTTAGGGTTAGGGTTAGGGTTAGGGTTAGAGAAAAAAGTTGTAGGGTTAGGGTTAGGGTTAGGGTTAGGGTTAGGGTTAGAGAAAAAAGTTGTAGGCTTAGCCTTAGGTTTAGGCTTAGGCTTAGAGAAACAAGTTGTAGGGTTAGGGTTAGGGTTAGGGTTAGGGGGAAAAGTTGTAGGGTTAGGGTTAGGGTCAGGGTTAGGGAGAAAAGTTGTAGGGCTAGGGTTAGGTTCAGGTTCAGGCTCAGGGTTATCATTCTGGAAATGATATTAGCAGAAGCAATGGAGGAAAGCGAGGAGAGGGAGGGAGGGAGGGAGGGATAGATATTAAACGGGATGGACGAAACGTATAGAGCGCACACAAGACACGCGATGAGAAACCACCCGCCCAGAGAAATTCATGTCCGATTTACCGAGAAGACAGGGAGGGCAGAGAGATCGCCATGGATGAGAAACACGACGAGAAAGCACAAAATATCGGCGAGCCGAAATATCGGCGAGCTGGCGAGAGCAAAGATATCGAGTAGATTCAAGAGAGAAAGCGGAATTATTTTATAAACAACGTAGAGATGACCAAGAACAGGAAAGATGGGGAGATGAAAGTGGGGACGGACGACGGGAGGAGAAGAAAGAACAGCCAAAAGAGAGCCAAGAAAGCCAACAAAACGAGAAAGCGTCGAGAGAAGGAGCAGGAGCAGAAGACGTTAAAGAAAGAACCAAGGGACCTAAGAACGACTTGCTCGACAAAGCAAATAGATCAGTAAGAAATGGAAGAAGAAATAAAAATAATTTCCTGGACTAGAAATGGACTGGATTCGGCCATTCGGCAAGAGGAAGGAAAATATGGAATAAATGAGGGAAGTTAAGATCAGAAATGATAGGCCTACGAGAGGTTCCTCTGGGAAAGCTACACCCAAAACTTTTGAGGAAGGAAGATGGCAGAAATTGGAACAAACTTTTCACTTGAAGGGAAGCTTTTCACGTCAAACCAGCTATTTAAATCAACCCCTCGCAGCCATCCTGGCAGAGAAGCAGAAAACCGAAACACTCCAGTCCGGCCGAGGCCCGGGTAAACCGGTCCCGCCCGAGCGAGCGTCCCGGTAGACCGGGACGGCTGCCGGGCGCGGGCACCCCCGGGGCCCGGCGCTGGCAACGAGGCGAAGGGGGAGGTCCCCGACCGAGGCCCGCGGCGCCGGAGCCGGGATCCCGTACCTCCATCGCGGCGGGGGAAACGGAAAGACTGACCCGGCCGAGGCCCCGGTAGACCGGGACGGCTGCCGGGCGCGGGCACCCCCGGGGCCCGGCGCTGGCAACGAGGCGAAGGGGGAGGTCCCCGACCGAGGCCCGCGGCGCCGGAGCCGGGATCCCGTACCTCCATCGCGGCGGGGGAAACGGAAAGACTGACCCGGCCGAGGCCCCGGTAGACCGGGACGGCTGCCGGGCGCGGGCACCCCCGGGGCCCGGCGCTGGCAACGAGGCGAAGGGGGAGGTCCCCGACCGAGGCCCGCGGCGCCGGAGCCGGGATCCCGTACCTCCATCGCGGCGGGGGAAACGGAAAGACTGACCCGGCCGAGGCCCCGGTAGACCGGGACGGCTGCCGGGCGCGGGCACCCCCGGGGCCCGGCGCTGGCAACGAGGCGAAGGGGGAGGTCCCCGACCGAGGCCCGCGGCGCCGGAGCCGGGATCCCGTACCTCCATCGCGGCGGGGGAAACGGAAAGTGATGCGGCCGGGGCCCCGGTAGACCCGGCCGTCTCCCCGGCGCGGGCACCCCCGGGACCCGGCGCGGGCACCGAGGCGACGGCGGGGGTCCCCGACCGAGGCTCGCGGCGCCGGAGCCGGGATCCCGTACCTCCATCGCGGCGGGGGAAACGGAAAGTGATCCGGCCGGGGCCCCGGTAGACCCGGCCGTCTCCCCGGCGCGGGCACCCCCGGGGCCCGGCGCTGGCACCGAGGCGAAGGGGGAGGTCCCCGACCGAGGCTCGCGGCGCCGGAGCCGGGATCCCGTACCTCCATCGCGGCGGGGGAAACGGAAAGACTGATCCGGCCGAGGCCCCGGTAGACCCGGCCGTCTCCCCGGCGCGGGCACCCCCGGGGCCCGGCGCGGGCACCGAGGCGAAGGGGGAGGTCCCCGACCGAGGCCCGCGGCGCCGGAGCCGGGATCCCGTACCTCCATCGCGGCGGGGGAAACGGAAAGACTGATCCGGCCGAGGCCCCGGTAGACCGGG
>NW_028269839.1:152500-155000 GCF_059756535.1 Pantherophis guttatus | reverse complement strand
TAGAGAAACAAGTTGTAGGGTTAGGGTTAGGGTTAGGGTTAGGGTTAGAGAAAAAAGTTGTAGGGTTAGGGTTAGGGTTAGGGTTAGGGTTAGGGTTAGAGAAAAAAGTTGTAGGCTTAGCCTTAGGTTTAGGCTTAGGCTTAGAGAAACAAGTTGTAGGGTTAGGGTTAGGGTTAGGGTTAGGGGGAAAAGTTGTAGGGTTAGGGTTAGGGTCAGGGTTAGGGAGAAAAGTTGTAGGGCTAGGGTTAGGTTCAGGTTCAGGCTCAGGGTTATCATTCTGGAAATGATATTAGCAGAAGCAATGGAGGAAAGCGAGGAGAGGGAGGGAGGGAGGGAGGGATAGATATTAAACGGGATGGACGAAACGTATAGAGCGCACACAAGACACGCGATGAGAAACCACCCGCCCAGAGAAATTCATGTCCGATTTACCGAGAAGACAGGGAGGGCAGAGAGATCGCCATGGATGAGAAACACGACGAGAAAGCACAAAATATCGGCGAGCCGAAATATCGGCGAGCTGGCGAGAGCAAAGATATCGAGTAGATTCAAGAGAGAAAGCGGAATTATTTTATAAACAACGTAGAGATGACCAAGAACAGGAAAGATGGGGAGATGAAAGTGGGGACGGACGACGGGAGGAGAAGAAAGAACAGCCAAAAGAGAGCCAAGAAAGCCAACAAAACGAGAAAGCGTCGAGAGAAGGAGCAGGAGCAGAAGACGTTAAAGAAAGAACCAAGGGACCTAAGAACGACTTGCTCGACAAAGCAAATAGATCAGTAAGAAATGGAAGAAGAAATAAAAATAATTTCCTGGACTAGAAATGGACTGGATTCGGCCATTCGGCAAGAGGAAGGAAAATATGGAATAAATGAGGGAAGTTAAGATCAGAAATGATAGGCCTACGAGAGGTTCCTCTGGGAAAGCTACACCCAAAACTTTTGAGGAAGGAAGATGGCAGAAATTGGAACAAACTTTTCACTTGAAGGGAAGCTTTTCACGTCAAACCAGCTATTTAAATCAACCCCTCGCAGCCATCCTGGCAGAGAAGCAGAAAACCGAAACACTCCAGTCCGGCCGAGGCCCGGGTAAACCGGTCCCGCCCGAGCGAGCGTCCCGGTAGACCGGGACGGCTGCCGGGCGCGGGCACCCCCGGGGCCCGGCGCTGGCAACGAGGCGAAGGGGGAGGTCCCCGACCGAGGCCCGCGGCGCCGGAGCCGGGATCCCGTACCTCCATCGCGGCGGGGGAAACGGAAAGACTGACCCGGCCGAGGCCCCGGTAGACCGGGACGGCTGCCGGGCGCGGGCACCCCCGGGGCCCGGCGCTGGCAACGAGGCGAAGGGGGAGGTCCCCGACCGAGGCCCGCGGCGCCGGAGCCGGGATCCCGTACCTCCATCGCGGCGGGGGAAACGGAAAGACTGACCCGGCCGAGGCCCCGGTAGACCGGGACGGCTGCCGGGCGCGGGCACCCCCGGGGCCCGGCGCTGGCAACGAGGCGAAGGGGGAGGTCCCCGACCGAGGCCCGCGGCGCCGGAGCCGGGATCCCGTACCTCCATCGCGGCGGGGGAAACGGAAAGACTGACCCGGCCGAGGCCCCGGTAGACCGGGACGGCTGCCGGGCGCGGGCACCCCCGGGGCCCGGCGCTGGCAACGAGGCGAAGGGGGAGGTCCCCGACCGAGGCCCGCGGCGCCGGAGCCGGGATCCCGTACCTCCATCGCGGCGGGGGAAACGGAAAGTGATGCGGCCGGGGCCCCGGTAGACCCGGCCGTCTCCCCGGCGCGGGCACCCCCGGGACCCGGCGCGGGCACCGAGGCGACGGCGGGGGTCCCCGACCGAGGCTCGCGGCGCCGGAGCCGGGATCCCGTACCTCCATCGCGGCGGGGGAAACGGAAAGTGATCCGGCCGGGGCCCCGGTAGACCCGGCCGTCTCCCCGGCGCGGGCACCCCCGGGGCCCGGCGCTGGCACCGAGGCGAAGGGGGAGGTCCCCGACCGAGGCTCGCGGCGCCGGAGCCGGGATCCCGTACCTCCATCGCGGCGGGGGAAACGGAAAGACTGATCCGGCCGAGGCCCCGGTAGACCCGGCCGTCTCCCCGGCGCGGGCACCCCCGGGGCCCGGCGCGGGCACCGAGGCGAAGGGGGAGGTCCCCGACCGAGGCCCGCGGCGCCGGAGCCGGGATCCCGTACCTCCATCGCGGCGGGGGAAACGGAAAGACTGATCCGGCCGAGGCCCCGGTAGACCGGGACGGATGCCGGGCGCGGGCACCCCCGGGGCCCGGCGCTGTCACCGAGGCGACGGCGGGGGTCCCCGACCGAGGCCCGCGGCGCCGGAGCCGGGATCCCCTAGTTCCATCGCGGCGGGGGAAACGGAAAGAGTGATCCGGCCGGGGCCCCGGTAAGCCGGACCCGCCCAAGGCCGTCCCGGTAGACCCGGCCGTCTGCCCGGCGCGGGCACCCCCGGGGCCCGGCGCGGGCACCGACGCGACGGCGGGGGTCCCCG
>NW_028269839.1:140000-142500 GCF_059756535.1 Pantherophis guttatus | reverse complement strand
GCGCCTAAACGAGGCACTTGGTTTTTTTTCCCCACCCCTTTTCCCGCTCTCCGCTTAAATGTCAGTATCGCCGCCGGTCGATCGTCGTTTTAGTTTTAAAACGGTCATAAAAGCGGAATACGTTTTGAAAGTCGACGAGCCCGGTGTGTGGAGACCGGAATTGGGCAAGCTGTGCTCTCGTCTTCTGGGGGTGACATTTCTCCCTGAGCGCTGCTGGCATTAGAAAGACCATTCGAAGACGGGTTAGGGTCGGGGTCGGGGAAGCGAGCGTCAGGTCTCGCCGCCCCGATTTTTCCAACCAAGAAAGCAGGACGCTTGAAACCGCGATGCGAGCTTGGACCGGAAGGCTTGCGATAGCAAGAGATCTAGGCAAGAACGGAAGCTTTTCACTTCAAACAAACCAGCTATTTAAAGCAACCCCTCGCACGCGACATCCATCGTGGCAGGGAAACAGAAACAGAGACGCCGGCCCGGCCGAGGCTGCCGGAGCGGCCCGGTAGACCGGGCCGCCGTCTGCCCGTCTTTAAGTCGAAAGACGACTTTAAATCTAAAAACGGTTTTAAGTCGAAAGTGTGGGTTAGGGTTAGGGGAAAAAGTTGTGGGGTTAGGGTTAGGGGAAAAAGCTGTAGGGTTAGGGTTAGAGAAAACAGTTGTAGGGTTAGGGTTAGGGTCAGGGTTAGGGAAAATAGTTGTAGGGTTAGGGTTAGGGTTAGGGTTAGGGTTAGAGAAAAAAGTTGTAGGCTTAGGCTTAGAGAAACAAGTTGTAGGGTTAGGGTTAGGGTTAGGGTTAGGGTTAGAGAAAAAAGTTGTAGGGTTAGGGTTAGGGTTAGGGTTAGGGTTAGGGTTAGAGAAAAAAGTTGTAGGCTTAGCCTTAGGTTTAGGCTTAGGCTTAGAGAAACAAGTTGTAGGGTTAGGGTTAGGGTTAGGGTTAGGGGGAAAAGTTGTAGGGTTAGGGTTAGGGTCAGGGTTAGGGAGAAAAGTTGTAGGGCTAGGGTTAGGTTCAGGTTCAGGCTCAGGGTTATCATTCTGGAAATGATATTAGCAGAAGCAATGGAGGAAAGCGAGGAGAGGGAGGGAGGGAGGGAGGGATAGATATTAAACGGGATGGACGAAACGTATAGAGCGCACACAAGACACGCGATGAGAAACCACCCGCCCAGAGAAATTCATGTCCGATTTACCGAGAAGACAGGGAGGGCAGAGAGATCGCCATGGATGAGAAACACGACGAGAAAGCACAAAATATCGGCGAGCCGAAATATCGGCGAGCTGGCGAGAGCAAAGATATCGAGTAGATTCAAGAGAGAAAGCGGAATTATTTTATAAACAACGTAGAGATGACCAAGAACAGGAAAGATGGGGAGATGAAAGTGGGGACGGACGACGGGAGGAGAAGAAAGAACAGCCAAAAGAGAGCCAAGAAAGCCAACAAAACGAGAAAGCGTCGAGAGAAGGAGCAGGAGCAGAAGACGTTAAAGAAAGAACCAAGGGACCTAAGAACGACTTGCTCGACAAAGCAAATAGATCAGTAAGAAATGGAAGAAGAAATAAAAATAATTTCCTGGACTAGAAATGGACTGGATTCGGCCATTCGGCAAGAGGAAGGAAAATATGGAATAAATGAGGGAAGTTAAGATCAGAAATGATAGGCCTACGAGAGGTTCCTCTGGGAAAGCTACACCCAAAACTTTTGAGGAAGGAAGATGGCAGAAATTGGAACAAACTTTTCACTTGAAGGGAAGCTTTTCACGTCAAACCAGCTATTTAAATCAACCCCTCGCAGCCATCCTGGCAGAGAAGCAGAAAACCGAAACACTCCAGTCCGGCCGAGGCCCGGGTAAACCGGTCCCGCCCGAGCGAGCGTCCCGGTAGACCGGGACGGCTGCCGGGCGCGGGCACCCCCGGGGCCCGGCGCTGGCAACGAGGCGAAGGGGGAGGTCCCCGACCGAGGCCCGCGGCGCCGGAGCCGGGATCCCGTACCTCCATCGCGGCGGGGGAAACGGAAAGACTGACCCGGCCGAGGCCCCGGTAGACCGGGACGGCTGCCGGGCGCGGGCACCCCCGGGGCCCGGCGCTGGCAACGAGGCGAAGGGGGAGGTCCCCGACCGAGGCCCGCGGCGCCGGAGCCGGGATCCCGTACCTCCATCGCGGCGGGGGAAACGGAAAGACTGACCCGGCCGAGGCCCCGGTAGACCGGGACGGCTGCCGGGCGCGGGCACCCCCGGGGCCCGGCGCTGGCAACGAGGCGAAGGGGGAGGTCCCCGACCGAGGCCCGCGGCGCCGGAGCCGGGATCCCGTACCTCCATCGCGGCGGGGGAAACGGAAAGACTGACCCGGCCGAGGCCCCGGTAGACCGGGACGGCTGCCGGGCGCGGGCACCCCCGGGGCCCGGCGCTGGCAACGAGGCGAAGGGGGAGGTCCCCGACCGAGGCCCGCGGCGCCGGAGCCGGGATCCCGTACCTCCATCGCGGCGGGGGAAACGGAAAGTGATGCGGCCGGG
>NW_028269839.1:112500-115000 GCF_059756535.1 Pantherophis guttatus | reverse complement strand
GTTCAGGCTCAGGGTTATCATTCTGGAAATGATATTAGCAGAAGCAATGGAGGAAAGCGAGGAGAGGGAGGGAGGGAGGGAGGGATAGATATTAAACGGGATGGACGAAACGTATAGAGCGCACACAAGACACGCGATGAGAAACCACCCGCCCAGAGAAATTCATGTCCGATTTACCGAGAAGACAGGGAGGGCAGAGAGATCGCCATGGATGAGAAACACGACGAGAAAGCACAAAATATCGGCGAGCCGAAATATCGGCGAGCTGGCGAGAGCAAAGATATCGAGTAGATTCAAGAGAGAAAGCGGAATTATTTTATAAACAACGTAGAGATGACCAAGAACAGGAAAGATGGGGAGATGAAAGTGGGGACGGACGACGGGAGGAGAAGAAAGAACAGCCAAAAGAGAGCCAAGAAAGCCAACAAAACGAGAAAGCGTCGAGAGAAGGAGCAGGAGCAGAAGACGTTAAAGAAAGAACCAAGGGACCTAAGAACGACTTGCTCGACAAAGCAAATAGATCAGTAAGAAATGGAAGAAGAAATAAAAATAATTTCCTGGACTAGAAATGGACTGGATTCGGCCATTCGGCAAGAGGAAGGAAAATATGGAATAAATGAGGGAAGTTAAGATCAGAAATGATAGGCCTACGAGAGGTTCCTCTGGGAAAGCTACACCCAAAACTTTTGAGGAAGGAAGATGGCAGAAATTGGAACAAACTTTTCACTTGAAGGGAAGCTTTTCACGTCAAACCAGCTATTTAAATCAACCCCTCGCAGCCATCCTGGCAGAGAAGCAGAAAACCGAAACACTCCAGTCCGGCCGAGGCCCGGGTAAACCGGTCCCGCCCGAGCGAGCGTCCCGGTAGACCGGGACGGCTGCCGGGCGCGGGCACCCCCGGGGCCCGGCGCTGGCAACGAGGCGAAGGGGGAGGTCCCCGACCGAGGCCCGCGGCGCCGGAGCCGGGATCCCGTACCTCCATCGCGGCGGGGGAAACGGAAAGACTGACCCGGCCGAGGCCCCGGTAGACCGGGACGGCTGCCGGGCGCGGGCACCCCCGGGGCCCGGCGCTGGCAACGAGGCGAAGGGGGAGGTCCCCGACCGAGGCCCGCGGCGCCGGAGCCGGGATCCCGTACCTCCATCGCGGCGGGGGAAACGGAAAGACTGACCCGGCCGAGGCCCCGGTAGACCGGGACGGCTGCCGGGCGCGGGCACCCCCGGGGCCCGGCGCTGGCAACGAGGCGAAGGGGGAGGTCCCCGACCGAGGCCCGCGGCGCCGGAGCCGGGATCCCGTACCTCCATCGCGGCGGGGGAAACGGAAAGACTGACCCGGCCGAGGCCCCGGTAGACCGGGACGGCTGCCGGGCGCGGGCACCCCCGGGGCCCGGCGCTGGCAACGAGGCGAAGGGGGAGGTCCCCGACCGAGGCCCGCGGCGCCGGAGCCGGGATCCCGTACCTCCATCGCGGCGGGGGAAACGGAAAGTGATGCGGCCGGGGCCCCGGTAGACCCGGCCGTCTCCCCGGCGCGGGCACCCCCGGGACCCGGCGCGGGCACCGAGGCGACGGCGGGGGTCCCCGACCGAGGCTCGCGGCGCCGGAGCCGGGATCCCGTACCTCCATCGCGGCGGGGGAAACGGAAAGTGATCCGGCCGGGGCCCCGGTAGACCCGGCCGTCTCCCCGGCGCGGGCACCCCCGGGGCCCGGCGCTGGCACCGAGGCGAAGGGGGAGGTCCCCGACCGAGGCTCGCGGCGCCGGAGCCGGGATCCCGTACCTCCATCGCGGCGGGGGAAACGGAAAGACTGATCCGGCCGAGGCCCCGGTAGACCCGGCCGTCTCCCCGGCGCGGGCACCCCCGGGGCCCGGCGCGGGCACCGAGGCGAAGGGGGAGGTCCCCGACCGAGGCCCGCGGCGCCGGAGCCGGGATCCCGTACCTCCATCGCGGCGGGGGAAACGGAAAGACTGATCCGGCCGAGGCCCCGGTAGACCGGGACGGATGCCGGGCGCGGGCACCCCCGGGGCCCGGCGCTGTCACCGAGGCGACGGCGGGGGTCCCCGACCGAGGCCCGCGGCGCCGGAGCCGGGATCCCCTAGTTCCATCGCGGCGGGGGAAACGGAAAGAGTGATCCGGCCGGGGCCCCGGTAAGCCGGACCCGCCCAAGGCCGTCCCGGTAGACCCGGCCGTCTGCCCGGCGCGGGCACCCCCGGGGCCCGGCGCGGGCACCGACGCGACGGCGGGGGTCCCCGACCGAGGCCCGCGGCCCCGGAGCCGGGATCCCCTTCCGCCCCGCCGGGCTCGCCGGGCCCCTGAGCGGTGGACCGGCGGCTCTCCCTGGCCGGGGCCCGGCTGCGCCAAAGTGGAGCGTTCCCACCCCGGTCTACTCCGAAGGCGGCGAGGGGAGAGAGTCGGCGGGCCCGGCCGGCGTCGGCATCCGGGACTCCCGCCGTTTCCCGGCCGCCGAGGCCTAGAAGCCCCACGTCGATGGGGATCCCAAGGCCGGG
>NW_028269839.1:100000-102500 GCF_059756535.1 Pantherophis guttatus | reverse complement strand
TCGGGGAAGCGAGCGTCAGGTCTCGCCGCCCCGATTTTTCCAACCAAGAAAGCAGGACGCTTGAAACCGCGATGCGAGCTTGGACCGGAAGGCTTGCGATAGCAAGAGATCTAGGCAAGAACGGAAGCTTTTCACTTCAAACAAACCAGCTATTTAAAGCAACCCCTCGCACGCGACATCCATCGTGGCAGGGAAACAGAAACAGAGACGCCGGCCCGGCCGAGGCTGCCGGAGCGGCCCGGTAGACCGGGCCGCCGTCTGCCCGTCTTTAAGTCGAAAGACGACTTTAAATCTAAAAACGGTTTTAAGTCGAAAGTGTGGGTTAGGGTTAGGGGAAAAAGTTGTGGGGTTAGGGTTAGGGGAAAAAGCTGTAGGGTTAGGGTTAGAGAAAACAGTTGTAGGGTTAGGGTTAGGGTCAGGGTTAGGGAAAATAGTTGTAGGGTTAGGGTTAGGGTTAGGGTTAGGGTTAGAGAAAAAAGTTGTAGGCTTAGGCTTAGAGAAACAAGTTGTAGGGTTAGGGTTAGGGTTAGGGTTAGGGTTAGAGAAAAAAGTTGTAGGGTTAGGGTTAGGGTTAGGGTTAGGGTTAGGGTTAGAGAAAAAAGTTGTAGGCTTAGCCTTAGGTTTAGGCTTAGGCTTAGAGAAACAAGTTGTAGGGTTAGGGTTAGGGTTAGGGTTAGGGGGAAAAGTTGTAGGGTTAGGGTTAGGGTCAGGGTTAGGGAGAAAAGTTGTAGGGCTAGGGTTAGGTTCAGGTTCAGGCTCAGGGTTATCATTCTGGAAATGATATTAGCAGAAGCAATGGAGGAAAGCGAGGAGAGGGAGGGAGGGAGGGAGGGATAGATATTAAACGGGATGGACGAAACGTATAGAGCGCACACAAGACACGCGATGAGAAACCACCCGCCCAGAGAAATTCATGTCCGATTTACCGAGAAGACAGGGAGGGCAGAGAGATCGCCATGGATGAGAAACACGACGAGAAAGCACAAAATATCGGCGAGCCGAAATATCGGCGAGCTGGCGAGAGCAAAGATATCGAGTAGATTCAAGAGAGAAAGCGGAATTATTTTATAAACAACGTAGAGATGACCAAGAACAGGAAAGATGGGGAGATGAAAGTGGGGACGGACGACGGGAGGAGAAGAAAGAACAGCCAAAAGAGAGCCAAGAAAGCCAACAAAACGAGAAAGCGTCGAGAGAAGGAGCAGGAGCAGAAGACGTTAAAGAAAGAACCAAGGGACCTAAGAACGACTTGCTCGACAAAGCAAATAGATCAGTAAGAAATGGAAGAAGAAATAAAAATAATTTCCTGGACTAGAAATGGACTGGATTCGGCCATTCGGCAAGAGGAAGGAAAATATGGAATAAATGAGGGAAGTTAAGATCAGAAATGATAGGCCTACGAGAGGTTCCTCTGGGAAAGCTACACCCAAAACTTTTGAGGAAGGAAGATGGCAGAAATTGGAACAAACTTTTCACTTGAAGGGAAGCTTTTCACGTCAAACCAGCTATTTAAATCAACCCCTCGCAGCCATCCTGGCAGAGAAGCAGAAAACCGAAACACTCCAGTCCGGCCGAGGCCCGGGTAAACCGGTCCCGCCCGAGCGAGCGTCCCGGTAGACCGGGACGGCTGCCGGGCGCGGGCACCCCCGGGGCCCGGCGCTGGCAACGAGGCGAAGGGGGAGGTCCCCGACCGAGGCCCGCGGCGCCGGAGCCGGGATCCCGTACCTCCATCGCGGCGGGGGAAACGGAAAGACTGACCCGGCCGAGGCCCCGGTAGACCGGGACGGCTGCCGGGCGCGGGCACCCCCGGGGCCCGGCGCTGGCAACGAGGCGAAGGGGGAGGTCCCCGACCGAGGCCCGCGGCGCCGGAGCCGGGATCCCGTACCTCCATCGCGGCGGGGGAAACGGAAAGACTGACCCGGCCGAGGCCCCGGTAGACCGGGACGGCTGCCGGGCGCGGGCACCCCCGGGGCCCGGCGCTGGCAACGAGGCGAAGGGGGAGGTCCCCGACCGAGGCCCGCGGCGCCGGAGCCGGGATCCCGTACCTCCATCGCGGCGGGGGAAACGGAAAGACTGACCCGGCCGAGGCCCCGGTAGACCGGGACGGCTGCCGGGCGCGGGCACCCCCGGGGCCCGGCGCTGGCAACGAGGCGAAGGGGGAGGTCCCCGACCGAGGCCCGCGGCGCCGGAGCCGGGATCCCGTACCTCCATCGCGGCGGGGGAAACGGAAAGTGATGCGGCCGGGGCCCCGGTAGACCCGGCCGTCTCCCCGGCGCGGGCACCCCCGGGACCCGGCGCGGGCACCGAGGCGACGGCGGGGGTCCCCGACCGAGGCTCGCGGCGCCGGAGCCGGGATCCCGTACCTCCATCGCGGCGGGGGAAACGGAAAGTGATCCGGCCGGGGCCCCGGTAGACCCGGCCGTCTCCCCGGCGCGGGCACCCCCGGGGCCCGGCGCTGGCACCGAGGCGAAGGGGGAGGTCCCCGACCGAGGCTCGCGGC
>NW_028269839.1:72500-75000 GCF_059756535.1 Pantherophis guttatus | reverse complement strand
TGGCGAGAGCAAAGATATCGAGTAGATTCAAGAGAGAAAGCGGAATTATTTTATAAACAACGTAGAGATGACCAAGAACAGGAAAGATGGGGAGATGAAAGTGGGGACGGACGACGGGAGGAGAAGAAAGAACAGCCAAAAGAGAGCCAAGAAAGCCAACAAAACGAGAAAGCGTCGAGAGAAGGAGCAGGAGCAGAAGACGTTAAAGAAAGAACCAAGGGACCTAAGAACGACTTGCTCGACAAAGCAAATAGATCAGTAAGAAATGGAAGAAGAAATAAAAATAATTTCCTGGACTAGAAATGGACTGGATTCGGCCATTCGGCAAGAGGAAGGAAAATATGGAATAAATGAGGGAAGTTAAGATCAGAAATGATAGGCCTACGAGAGGTTCCTCTGGGAAAGCTACACCCAAAACTTTTGAGGAAGGAAGATGGCAGAAATTGGAACAAACTTTTCACTTGAAGGGAAGCTTTTCACGTCAAACCAGCTATTTAAATCAACCCCTCGCAGCCATCCTGGCAGAGAAGCAGAAAACCGAAACACTCCAGTCCGGCCGAGGCCCGGGTAAACCGGTCCCGCCCGAGCGAGCGTCCCGGTAGACCGGGACGGCTGCCGGGCGCGGGCACCCCCGGGGCCCGGCGCTGGCAACGAGGCGAAGGGGGAGGTCCCCGACCGAGGCCCGCGGCGCCGGAGCCGGGATCCCGTACCTCCATCGCGGCGGGGGAAACGGAAAGACTGACCCGGCCGAGGCCCCGGTAGACCGGGACGGCTGCCGGGCGCGGGCACCCCCGGGGCCCGGCGCTGGCAACGAGGCGAAGGGGGAGGTCCCCGACCGAGGCCCGCGGCGCCGGAGCCGGGATCCCGTACCTCCATCGCGGCGGGGGAAACGGAAAGACTGACCCGGCCGAGGCCCCGGTAGACCGGGACGGCTGCCGGGCGCGGGCACCCCCGGGGCCCGGCGCTGGCAACGAGGCGAAGGGGGAGGTCCCCGACCGAGGCCCGCGGCGCCGGAGCCGGGATCCCGTACCTCCATCGCGGCGGGGGAAACGGAAAGACTGACCCGGCCGAGGCCCCGGTAGACCGGGACGGCTGCCGGGCGCGGGCACCCCCGGGGCCCGGCGCTGGCAACGAGGCGAAGGGGGAGGTCCCCGACCGAGGCCCGCGGCGCCGGAGCCGGGATCCCGTACCTCCATCGCGGCGGGGGAAACGGAAAGTGATGCGGCCGGGGCCCCGGTAGACCCGGCCGTCTCCCCGGCGCGGGCACCCCCGGGACCCGGCGCGGGCACCGAGGCGACGGCGGGGGTCCCCGACCGAGGCTCGCGGCGCCGGAGCCGGGATCCCGTACCTCCATCGCGGCGGGGGAAACGGAAAGTGATCCGGCCGGGGCCCCGGTAGACCCGGCCGTCTCCCCGGCGCGGGCACCCCCGGGGCCCGGCGCTGGCACCGAGGCGAAGGGGGAGGTCCCCGACCGAGGCTCGCGGCGCCGGAGCCGGGATCCCGTACCTCCATCGCGGCGGGGGAAACGGAAAGACTGATCCGGCCGAGGCCCCGGTAGACCCGGCCGTCTCCCCGGCGCGGGCACCCCCGGGGCCCGGCGCGGGCACCGAGGCGAAGGGGGAGGTCCCCGACCGAGGCCCGCGGCGCCGGAGCCGGGATCCCGTACCTCCATCGCGGCGGGGGAAACGGAAAGACTGATCCGGCCGAGGCCCCGGTAGACCGGGACGGATGCCGGGCGCGGGCACCCCCGGGGCCCGGCGCTGTCACCGAGGCGACGGCGGGGGTCCCCGACCGAGGCCCGCGGCGCCGGAGCCGGGATCCCCTAGTTCCATCGCGGCGGGGGAAACGGAAAGAGTGATCCGGCCGGGGCCCCGGTAAGCCGGACCCGCCCAAGGCCGTCCCGGTAGACCCGGCCGTCTGCCCGGCGCGGGCACCCCCGGGGCCCGGCGCGGGCACCGACGCGACGGCGGGGGTCCCCGACCGAGGCCCGCGGCCCCGGAGCCGGGATCCCCTTCCGCCCCGCCGGGCTCGCCGGGCCCCTGAGCGGTGGACCGGCGGCTCTCCCTGGCCGGGGCCCGGCTGCGCCAAAGTGGAGCGTTCCCACCCCGGTCTACTCCGAAGGCGGCGAGGGGAGAGAGTCGGCGGGCCCGGCCGGCGTCGGCATCCGGGACTCCCGCCGTTTCCCGGCCGCCGAGGCCTAGAAGCCCCACGTCGATGGGGATCCCAAGGCCGGGTCCGCCAGGTGCGCGGAGATTTCTGGCGACTGGGTTTTCAGAACTCGTAGGGGTACCGGTCTACCGGGTCCCCGACCGCCGGCAAGCCGACCGCGCTGTGCCGGGCTGTGCCACCCGTCCGCGGCACGGGCCGCTCTCGTTCGGCGGGCAGACGACGAGTGGTTGGACGGGTCCCCCTTCCCGCATCTTTCCCGATCGATCGTGGACTCTGCGGTCGCCTCGGGGAGGGACCTCCGCGGGCCGGCCCTCTGGGGCCCGGTGTTCAG
>NW_028269839.1:60000-62500 GCF_059756535.1 Pantherophis guttatus | reverse complement strand
CTTTAAGTCGAAAGACGACTTTAAATCTAAAAACGGTTTTAAGTCGAAAGTGTGGGTTAGGGTTAGGGGAAAAAGTTGTGGGGTTAGGGTTAGGGGAAAAAGCTGTAGGGTTAGGGTTAGAGAAAACAGTTGTAGGGTTAGGGTTAGGGTCAGGGTTAGGGAAAATAGTTGTAGGGTTAGGGTTAGGGTTAGGGTTAGGGTTAGAGAAAAAAGTTGTAGGCTTAGGCTTAGAGAAACAAGTTGTAGGGTTAGGGTTAGGGTTAGGGTTAGGGTTAGAGAAAAAAGTTGTAGGGTTAGGGTTAGGGTTAGGGTTAGGGTTAGGGTTAGAGAAAAAAGTTGTAGGCTTAGCCTTAGGTTTAGGCTTAGGCTTAGAGAAACAAGTTGTAGGGTTAGGGTTAGGGTTAGGGTTAGGGGGAAAAGTTGTAGGGTTAGGGTTAGGGTCAGGGTTAGGGAGAAAAGTTGTAGGGCTAGGGTTAGGTTCAGGTTCAGGCTCAGGGTTATCATTCTGGAAATGATATTAGCAGAAGCAATGGAGGAAAGCGAGGAGAGGGAGGGAGGGAGGGAGGGATAGATATTAAACGGGATGGACGAAACGTATAGAGCGCACACAAGACACGCGATGAGAAACCACCCGCCCAGAGAAATTCATGTCCGATTTACCGAGAAGACAGGGAGGGCAGAGAGATCGCCATGGATGAGAAACACGACGAGAAAGCACAAAATATCGGCGAGCCGAAATATCGGCGAGCTGGCGAGAGCAAAGATATCGAGTAGATTCAAGAGAGAAAGCGGAATTATTTTATAAACAACGTAGAGATGACCAAGAACAGGAAAGATGGGGAGATGAAAGTGGGGACGGACGACGGGAGGAGAAGAAAGAACAGCCAAAAGAGAGCCAAGAAAGCCAACAAAACGAGAAAGCGTCGAGAGAAGGAGCAGGAGCAGAAGACGTTAAAGAAAGAACCAAGGGACCTAAGAACGACTTGCTCGACAAAGCAAATAGATCAGTAAGAAATGGAAGAAGAAATAAAAATAATTTCCTGGACTAGAAATGGACTGGATTCGGCCATTCGGCAAGAGGAAGGAAAATATGGAATAAATGAGGGAAGTTAAGATCAGAAATGATAGGCCTACGAGAGGTTCCTCTGGGAAAGCTACACCCAAAACTTTTGAGGAAGGAAGATGGCAGAAATTGGAACAAACTTTTCACTTGAAGGGAAGCTTTTCACGTCAAACCAGCTATTTAAATCAACCCCTCGCAGCCATCCTGGCAGAGAAGCAGAAAACCGAAACACTCCAGTCCGGCCGAGGCCCGGGTAAACCGGTCCCGCCCGAGCGAGCGTCCCGGTAGACCGGGACGGCTGCCGGGCGCGGGCACCCCCGGGGCCCGGCGCTGGCAACGAGGCGAAGGGGGAGGTCCCCGACCGAGGCCCGCGGCGCCGGAGCCGGGATCCCGTACCTCCATCGCGGCGGGGGAAACGGAAAGACTGACCCGGCCGAGGCCCCGGTAGACCGGGACGGCTGCCGGGCGCGGGCACCCCCGGGGCCCGGCGCTGGCAACGAGGCGAAGGGGGAGGTCCCCGACCGAGGCCCGCGGCGCCGGAGCCGGGATCCCGTACCTCCATCGCGGCGGGGGAAACGGAAAGACTGACCCGGCCGAGGCCCCGGTAGACCGGGACGGCTGCCGGGCGCGGGCACCCCCGGGGCCCGGCGCTGGCAACGAGGCGAAGGGGGAGGTCCCCGACCGAGGCCCGCGGCGCCGGAGCCGGGATCCCGTACCTCCATCGCGGCGGGGGAAACGGAAAGACTGACCCGGCCGAGGCCCCGGTAGACCGGGACGGCTGCCGGGCGCGGGCACCCCCGGGGCCCGGCGCTGGCAACGAGGCGAAGGGGGAGGTCCCCGACCGAGGCCCGCGGCGCCGGAGCCGGGATCCCGTACCTCCATCGCGGCGGGGGAAACGGAAAGTGATGCGGCCGGGGCCCCGGTAGACCCGGCCGTCTCCCCGGCGCGGGCACCCCCGGGACCCGGCGCGGGCACCGAGGCGACGGCGGGGGTCCCCGACCGAGGCTCGCGGCGCCGGAGCCGGGATCCCGTACCTCCATCGCGGCGGGGGAAACGGAAAGTGATCCGGCCGGGGCCCCGGTAGACCCGGCCGTCTCCCCGGCGCGGGCACCCCCGGGGCCCGGCGCTGGCACCGAGGCGAAGGGGGAGGTCCCCGACCGAGGCTCGCGGCGCCGGAGCCGGGATCCCGTACCTCCATCGCGGCGGGGGAAACGGAAAGACTGATCCGGCCGAGGCCCCGGTAGACCCGGCCGTCTCCCCGGCGCGGGCACCCCCGGGGCCCGGCGCGGGCACCGAGGCGAAGGGGGAGGTCCCCGACCGAGGCCCGCGGCGCCGGAGCCGGGATCCCGTACCTCCATCGCGGCGGGGGAAACGGAAAGACTGATCCGGCCGAGGCCCCGGTAGACCGGGACGGATGCCGGGCGCGGGCACCCCCGG
>NW_028269839.1:20000-22500 GCF_059756535.1 Pantherophis guttatus | reverse complement strand
GTTAGGGTTAGGGTTAGGGTTAGAGAAAAAAGTTGTAGGGTTAGGGTTAGGGTTAGGGTTAGGGTTAGGGTTAGAGAAAAAAGTTGTAGGCTTAGCCTTAGGTTTAGGCTTAGGCTTAGAGAAACAAGTTGTAGGGTTAGGGTTAGGGTTAGGGTTAGGGGGAAAAGTTGTAGGGTTAGGGTTAGGGTCAGGGTTAGGGAGAAAAGTTGTAGGGCTAGGGTTAGGTTCAGGTTCAGGCTCAGGGTTATCATTCTGGAAATGATATTAGCAGAAGCAATGGAGGAAAGCGAGGAGAGGGAGGGAGGGAGGGAGGGATAGATATTAAACGGGATGGACGAAACGTATAGAGCGCACACAAGACACGCGATGAGAAACCACCCGCCCAGAGAAATTCATGTCCGATTTACCGAGAAGACAGGGAGGGCAGAGAGATCGCCATGGATGAGAAACACGACGAGAAAGCACAAAATATCGGCGAGCCGAAATATCGGCGAGCTGGCGAGAGCAAAGATATCGAGTAGATTCAAGAGAGAAAGCGGAATTATTTTATAAACAACGTAGAGATGACCAAGAACAGGAAAGATGGGGAGATGAAAGTGGGGACGGACGACGGGAGGAGAAGAAAGAACAGCCAAAAGAGAGCCAAGAAAGCCAACAAAACGAGAAAGCGTCGAGAGAAGGAGCAGGAGCAGAAGACGTTAAAGAAAGAACCAAGGGACCTAAGAACGACTTGCTCGACAAAGCAAATAGATCAGTAAGAAATGGAAGAAGAAATAAAAATAATTTCCTGGACTAGAAATGGACTGGATTCGGCCATTCGGCAAGAGGAAGGAAAATATGGAATAAATGAGGGAAGTTAAGATCAGAAATGATAGGCCTACGAGAGGTTCCTCTGGGAAAGCTACACCCAAAACTTTTGAGGAAGGAAGATGGCAGAAATTGGAACAAACTTTTCACTTGAAGGGAAGCTTTTCACGTCAAACCAGCTATTTAAATCAACCCCTCGCAGCCATCCTGGCAGAGAAGCAGAAAACCGAAACACTCCAGTCCGGCCGAGGCCCGGGTAAACCGGTCCCGCCCGAGCGAGCGTCCCGGTAGACCGGGACGGCTGCCGGGCGCGGGCACCCCCGGGGCCCGGCGCTGGCAACGAGGCGAAGGGGGAGGTCCCCGACCGAGGCCCGCGGCGCCGGAGCCGGGATCCCGTACCTCCATCGCGGCGGGGGAAACGGAAAGACTGACCCGGCCGAGGCCCCGGTAGACCGGGACGGCTGCCGGGCGCGGGCACCCCCGGGGCCCGGCGCTGGCAACGAGGCGAAGGGGGAGGTCCCCGACCGAGGCCCGCGGCGCCGGAGCCGGGATCCCGTACCTCCATCGCGGCGGGGGAAACGGAAAGACTGACCCGGCCGAGGCCCCGGTAGACCGGGACGGCTGCCGGGCGCGGGCACCCCCGGGGCCCGGCGCTGGCAACGAGGCGAAGGGGGAGGTCCCCGACCGAGGCCCGCGGCGCCGGAGCCGGGATCCCGTACCTCCATCGCGGCGGGGGAAACGGAAAGACTGACCCGGCCGAGGCCCCGGTAGACCGGGACGGCTGCCGGGCGCGGGCACCCCCGGGGCCCGGCGCTGGCAACGAGGCGAAGGGGGAGGTCCCCGACCGAGGCCCGCGGCGCCGGAGCCGGGATCCCGTACCTCCATCGCGGCGGGGGAAACGGAAAGTGATGCGGCCGGGGCCCCGGTAGACCCGGCCGTCTCCCCGGCGCGGGCACCCCCGGGACCCGGCGCGGGCACCGAGGCGACGGCGGGGGTCCCCGACCGAGGCTCGCGGCGCCGGAGCCGGGATCCCGTACCTCCATCGCGGCGGGGGAAACGGAAAGTGATCCGGCCGGGGCCCCGGTAGACCCGGCCGTCTCCCCGGCGCGGGCACCCCCGGGGCCCGGCGCTGGCACCGAGGCGAAGGGGGAGGTCCCCGACCGAGGCTCGCGGCGCCGGAGCCGGGATCCCGTACCTCCATCGCGGCGGGGGAAACGGAAAGACTGATCCGGCCGAGGCCCCGGTAGACCCGGCCGTCTCCCCGGCGCGGGCACCCCCGGGGCCCGGCGCGGGCACCGAGGCGAAGGGGGAGGTCCCCGACCGAGGCCCGCGGCGCCGGAGCCGGGATCCCGTACCTCCATCGCGGCGGGGGAAACGGAAAGACTGATCCGGCCGAGGCCCCGGTAGACCGGGACGGATGCCGGGCGCGGGCACCCCCGGGGCCCGGCGCTGTCACCGAGGCGACGGCGGGGGTCCCCGACCGAGGCCCGCGGCGCCGGAGCCGGGATCCCCTAGTTCCATCGCGGCGGGGGAAACGGAAAGAGTGATCCGGCCGGGGCCCCGGTAAGCCGGACCCGCCCAAGGCCGTCCCGGTAGACCCGGCCGTCTGCCCGGCGCGGGCACCCCCGGGGCCCGGCGCGGGCACCGACGCGACGGCGGGGGTCCCCGACCGAGGCCCGCGGCCCCGGAGCCG
>NW_028269839.1:7500-10000 GCF_059756535.1 Pantherophis guttatus | reverse complement strand
TTTTCCCCACCCCTTTTCCCGCTCTCCGCTTAAATGTCAGTATCGCCGCCGGTCGATCGTCGTTTTAGTTTTAAAACGGTCATAAAAGCGGAATACGTTTTGAAAGTCGACGAGCCCGGTGTGTGGAGACCGGAATTGGGCAAGCTGTGCTCTCGTCTTCTGGGGGTGACATTTCTCCCTGAGCGCTGCTGGCATTAGAAAGACCATTCGAAGACGGGTTAGGGTCGGGGTCGGGGAAGCGAGCGTCAGGTCTCGCCGCCCCGATTTTTCCAACCAAGAAAGCAGGACGCTTGAAACCGCGATGCGAGCTTGGACCGGAAGGCTTGCGATAGCAAGAGATCTAGGCAAGAACGGAAGCTTTTCACTTCAAACAAACCAGCTATTTAAAGCAACCCCTCGCACGCGACATCCATCGTGGCAGGGAAACAGAAACAGAGACGCCGGCCCGGCCGAGGCTGCCGGAGCGGCCCGGTAGACCGGGCCGCCGTCTGCCCGTCTTTAAGTCGAAAGACGACTTTAAATCTAAAAACGGTTTTAAGTCGAAAGTGTGGGTTAGGGTTAGGGGAAAAAGTTGTGGGGTTAGGGTTAGGGGAAAAAGCTGTAGGGTTAGGGTTAGAGAAAACAGTTGTAGGGTTAGGGTTAGGGTCAGGGTTAGGGAAAATAGTTGTAGGGTTAGGGTTAGGGTTAGGGTTAGGGTTAGAGAAAAAAGTTGTAGGCTTAGGCTTAGAGAAACAAGTTGTAGGGTTAGGGTTAGGGTTAGGGTTAGGGTTAGAGAAAAAAGTTGTAGGGTTAGGGTTAGGGTTAGGGTTAGGGTTAGGGTTAGAGAAAAAAGTTGTAGGCTTAGCCTTAGGTTTAGGCTTAGGCTTAGAGAAACAAGTTGTAGGGTTAGGGTTAGGGTTAGGGTTAGGGGGAAAAGTTGTAGGGTTAGGGTTAGGGTCAGGGTTAGGGAGAAAAGTTGTAGGGCTAGGGTTAGGTTCAGGTTCAGGCTCAGGGTTATCATTCTGGAAATGATATTAGCAGAAGCAATGGAGGAAAGCGAGGAGAGGGAGGGAGGGAGGGAGGGATAGATATTAAACGGGATGGACGAAACGTATAGAGCGCACACAAGACACGCGATGAGAAACCACCCGCCCAGAGAAATTCATGTCCGATTTACCGAGAAGACAGGGAGGGCAGAGAGATCGCCATGGATGAGAAACACGACGAGAAAGCACAAAATATCGGCGAGCCGAAATATCGGCGAGCTGGCGAGAGCAAAGATATCGAGTAGATTCAAGAGAGAAAGCGGAATTATTTTATAAACAACGTAGAGATGACCAAGAACAGGAAAGATGGGGAGATGAAAGTGGGGACGGACGACGGGAGGAGAAGAAAGAACAGCCAAAAGAGAGCCAAGAAAGCCAACAAAACGAGAAAGCGTCGAGAGAAGGAGCAGGAGCAGAAGACGTTAAAGAAAGAACCAAGGGACCTAAGAACGACTTGCTCGACAAAGCAAATAGATCAGTAAGAAATGGAAGAAGAAATAAAAATAATTTCCTGGACTAGAAATGGACTGGATTCGGCCATTCGGCAAGAGGAAGGAAAATATGGAATAAATGAGGGAAGTTAAGATCAGAAATGATAGGCCTACGAGAGGTTCCTCTGGGAAAGCTACACCCAAAACTTTTGAGGAAGGAAGATGGCAGAAATTGGAACAAACTTTTCACTTGAAGGGAAGCTTTTCACGTCAAACCAGCTATTTAAATCAACCCCTCGCAGCCATCCTGGCAGAGAAGCAGAAAACCGAAACACTCCAGTCCGGCCGAGGCCCGGGTAAACCGGTCCCGCCCGAGCGAGCGTCCCGGTAGACCGGGACGGCTGCCGGGCGCGGGCACCCCCGGGGCCCGGCGCTGGCAACGAGGCGAAGGGGGAGGTCCCCGACCGAGGCCCGCGGCGCCGGAGCCGGGATCCCGTACCTCCATCGCGGCGGGGGAAACGGAAAGACTGACCCGGCCGAGGCCCCGGTAGACCGGGACGGCTGCCGGGCGCGGGCACCCCCGGGGCCCGGCGCTGGCAACGAGGCGAAGGGGGAGGTCCCCGACCGAGGCCCGCGGCGCCGGAGCCGGGATCCCGTACCTCCATCGCGGCGGGGGAAACGGAAAGACTGACCCGGCCGAGGCCCCGGTAGACCGGGACGGCTGCCGGGCGCGGGCACCCCCGGGGCCCGGCGCTGGCAACGAGGCGAAGGGGGAGGTCCCCGACCGAGGCCCGCGGCGCCGGAGCCGGGATCCCGTACCTCCATCGCGGCGGGGGAAACGGAAAGACTGACCCGGCCGAGGCCCCGGTAGACCGGGACGGCTGCCGGGCGCGGGCACCCCCGGGGCCCGGCGCTGGCAACGAGGCGAAGGGGGAGGTCCCCGACCGAGGCCCGCGGCGCCGGAGCCGGGATCCCGTACCTCCATCGCGGCGGGGGAAACGGAAAGTGATGCGGCCGGGGCCCCGGTAGACCCGGCCGTCTCCC
>NW_028269838.1:212500-215000 GCF_059756535.1 Pantherophis guttatus | reverse complement strand
AAGTCGAAAGACGACTTTAAATCTAAAAACGGTTTTAAGTCGAAAGTGTGGGTTAGGGTTAGGGGAAAAAGTTGTGGGGTTAGGGTTAGGGGAAAAAGCTGTAGGGTTAGGGTTAGAGAAAACAGTTGTAGGGTTAGGGTTAGGGTCAGGGTTAGGGAAAATAGTTGTAGGGTTAGGGTTAGGGTTAGGGTTAGAGAAAAAAGTTGTAGGCTTAGGCTTAGAGAAACAAGTTGTAGGGTTAGGGTTAGGGTTAGGGTTAGGGTTAGGGTTAGGGTTAGGGTTAGGGTTAGGGTTAGGGTTAGAGAAAAAAGTTGTAGGCTTAGCCTTAGGTTTAGGCTTAGGCTTAGAGAAACAAGTTGTAGGGTTAGGGTTAGGGTTAGGGTTAGGGGGAAAAGTTGTAGGGTTAGGGTTAGGGTCAGGGTTAGGGAGAAAAGTTGTAGGGCTAGGGTTAGGTTCAGGTTCAGGCTCAGGGTTATCATTCTGGAAATGATATTAGCAGAAGCAATGGAGGAAAGCGAGGAGAGGGAGGGAGGGAGGGAGGGATAGATATTAAACGGGATGGACGAAACGTATAGAGCGCACACAAGACACGCGATGAGAAACCACCCGCCCAGAGAAATTCATGTCCGATTTACCGAGAAGACAGGGAGGGCAGAGAGATCGCCATGGATGAGAAACACGACGAGAAAGCACAAAATATCGGCGAGCCGAAATATCGGCGAGCTGGCGAGAGCAAAGATATCGAGTAGATTCAAGAGAGAAAGCGGAATTATTTTATAAACAACGTAGAGATGACCAAGAACAGGAAAGATGGGGAGATGAAAGTGGGGACGGACGACGGGAGGAGAAGAAAGAACAGCCAAAAGAGAGCCAAGAAAGCCAACAAAACGAGAAAGCGTCGAGAGAAGGAGCAGGAGCAGAAGACGTTAAAGAAAGAACCAAGGGACCTAAGAACGACTTGCTCGACAAAGCAAATAGATCAGTAAGAAATGGAAGAAGAAATAAAAATAATTTCCTGGACTAGAAATGGACTGGATTCGGCCATTCGGCAAGAGGAAGGAAAATATGGAATAAATGAGGGAAGTTAAGATCAGAAATGATAGGCCTACGAGAGGTTCCTCTGGGAAAGCTACACCCAAAACTTTTGAGGAAGGAAGATGGCAGAAATTGGAACAAACTTTTCACTTGAAGGGAAGCTTTTCACGTCAAACCAGCTATTTAAATCAACCCCTCGCAGCCATCCTGGCAGAGAAGCAGAAAACCGAAACACTCCAGTCCGGCCGAGGCCCGGGTAAACCGGTCCCGCCCGAGCGAGCGTCCCGGTAGACCGGGACGGCTGCCGGGCGCGGGCACCCCCGGGGCCCGGCGCTGGCACCGAGGCGAAGGGGGAGGTCCCCGACCGAGGCCCGCGGCGCCGGAGCCGGGATCCCGTACCTCCATCGCGGCGGGGGAAACGGAAAGACTGACCCGGCCGAGGCCCCGGTAGACCGGGACGGCTGCCGGGCGCGGGCACCCCCGGGGCCCGGCGCTGGCAACGAGGCGAAGGGGGAGGTCCCCGACCGAGGCCCGCGGCGCCGGAGCCGGGATCCCGTACCTCCATCGCGGCGGGGGAAACAGAAAGTGATGCGGCCGGGGCCCCGGTAGACCCGGCCGTCTCCCCGGCGCGGGCACCCCCGGGACCCGGCGCGGGCACCGAGGCGACGGCGGGGGTCCCCGACCGAGGCTCGCGGCGCCGGAGCCGGGATCCCGTACCTCCATCGCGGCGGGGGAAACGGAAAGTGATCCGGCCGGGGCCCCGGTAGACCGGGACGGCTGCCGGGCGCGGGCACCCCCGGGGCCCGGCGCTGGCACCGAGGCGAAGGGGGAGGTCCCCGACCGAGGCCCGCGGCGCCGGAGCCGGGATCCCGTACCTCCATCGCGGCGGGGGAAACAGAAAGTGATGCGGCCGGGGCCCCGGTAGACCCGGCCGTCTCCCCGGCGCGGGCACCCCCGGGACCCGGCGCGGGCACCGAGGCGACGGCGGGGGTCCCCGACCGAGGCTCGCGGCGCCGGAGCCGGGATCCCGTACCTCCATCGCGGCGGGGGAAACGGAAAGACTGATCCGGCCGAGGCCCCGGTAGACCCGGCCGTCTCCCCGGCGCGGGCACCCCCGGGGCCCGGCGCTGGCACCGAGGCGAAGGGGGAGGTCCCCGACCGAGGCTCGCGGCGCCGGAGCCGGGATCCCGTACCTCCATCGCGGCGGGGGAAACGGAAAGACTGATCCGGCCGAGGCCCCGGTAGACCGGGACGGATGCCGGGCGCGGGCACCCCCGGGGCCCGGCGCTGTCACCGAGGCGACGGCGGGGGTCCCCGACCGAGGCCCGCGGCGCCGGAGCCGGGATCCCCTAGTTCCATCGCGGCGGGGGAAACGGAAAGAGTGATCCGGCCGGGGCCCCGGTAAGCCGGACCCGCCCAAGGCCGTCCCGGTAGACCCGGCCGTCTGCCCGGCGCGGGCACCCCC
>NW_028269838.1:200000-202500 GCF_059756535.1 Pantherophis guttatus | reverse complement strand
GTAGACCGGCGCCTAAACGAGGCACTTGGTTTATTTCCCGCCCCTTTTCTTTTCTTTTTTTTTGGCCTCGCCGAGTAGACCGGCGTCCAAAGGAGACACTTAGTTTTTCCCCCGCCCTTTTTCTTTTCTTTTCTTTTCTTTTCTTTTTTTGCCTCGCCTCCCCTCCCCTCCCTTCCCGAGTAGACCGGCGCCTAAACGAGGCACTTGGTTTATTTCCCGCCCCTTTTCTTTTCTTTTTTTTTGGCCTCGCCGAGTAGACCGGCGTCCAAAGGAGACACTTAGTTTTTCCCCCGCCCTTTTTCTTTTCTTTTCTTTTCTTTTCTTTTTTTGCCTCGCCTCCCCTCCCCTCCCTTCCCGAGTAGACCGGCGCCTAAACGAGGCACTTGGTTTATTTCCCGCCCCTTTTCTTTTCTTTTTTTTTGGCCTCGCCGAGTAGACCGGCGTCCAAAGGAGACACTTAGTTTTCCCCCCGCCCTTTTTCTTTTCTTTTCTTTTCTTTTCTTTTTTTGCCTCGCCTCCCCTCCCCTCCCTTCCCGAGTAGACCGGCGCCTAAACGAGGCACTTGGTTTTTTTTCCCCACCCCTTTTCCCGCTCTCCGCTTAAATGTCAGTATCGCCGCCGGTCGATCGTCGTTTTAGTTTTAAAACGGTCATAAAAGCGGAATACGTTTTGAAAGTCGACGAGCCCGGTGTGTGGAGACCGGAATTGGGCAAGCTGTGCTCTCGTCTTCTGGGGGTGACATTTCTCCCTGAGCGCTGCTGGCATTAGAAAGACCATTCGAAGACGGGTTAGGGTCGGGGTCGGGGAAGCGAGCGTCAGGTCTCGCCGCCCCGATTTTTCCAACCAAGAAAGCAGGACGCTTGAAACCGCGATGCGAGCTTGGACCGGAAGGCTTGCGATAGCAAGAGATCTAGGCAAGAACGGAAGCTTTTCACTTCAAACAAACCAGCTATTTAAAGCAACCCCTCGCACGCGACATCCATCGTGGCAGGGAAACAGAAACAGAGACGCCGGCCCGGCCGAGGCTGCCGGAGCGGCCCGGTAGACCGGGCCGCCGTCTGCCCGTCTTTAAGTCGAAAGACGACTTTAAATCTAAAAACGGTTTTAAGTCGAAAGTGTGGGTTAGGGTTAGGGGAAAAAGTTGTGGGGTTAGGGTTAGGGGAAAAAGCTGTAGGGTTAGGGTTAGAGAAAACAGTTGTAGGGTTAGGGTTAGGGTCAGGGTTAGGGAAAATAGTTGTAGGGTTAGGGTTAGGGTTAGGGTTAGGGTTAGAGAAAAAAGTTGTAGGCTTAGGCTTAGAGAAACAAGTTGTAGGGTTAGGGTTAGGGTTAGGGTTAGGGTTAGAGAAAAAAGTTGTAGGGTTAGGGTTAGGGTTAGGGTTAGGGTTAGGGTTAGAGAAAAAAGTTGTAGGCTTAGCCTTAGGTTTAGGCTTAGGCTTAGAGAAACAAGTTGTAGGGTTAGGGTTAGGGTTAGGGTTAGGGGGAAAAGTTGTAGGGTTAGGGTTAGGGTCAGGGTTAGGGAGAAAAGTTGTAGGGCTAGGGTTAGGTTCAGGTTCAGGCTCAGGGTTATCATTCTGGAAATGATATTAGCAGAAGCAATGGAGGAAAGCGAGGAGAGGGAGGGAGGGAGGGAGGGATAGATATTAAACGGGATGGACGAAACGTATAGAGCGCACACAAGACACGCGATGAGAAACCACCCGCCCAGAGAAATTCATGTCCGATTTACCGAGAAGACAGGGAGGGCAGAGAGATCGCCATGGATGAGAAACACGACGAGAAAGCACAAAATATCGGCGAGCCGAAATATCGGCGAGCTGGCGAGAGCAAAGATATCGAGTAGATTCAAGAGAGAAAGCGGAATTATTTTATAAACAACGTAGAGATGACCAAGAACAGGAAAGATGGGGAGATGAAAGTGGGGACGGACGACGGGAGGAGAAGAAAGAACAGCCAAAAGAGAGCCAAGAAAGCCAACAAAACGAGAAAGCGTCGAGAGAAGGAGCAGGAGCAGAAGACGTTAAAGAAAGAACCAAGGGACCTAAGAACGACTTGCTCGACAAAGCAAATAGATCAGTAAGAAATGGAAGAAGAAATAAAAATAATTTCCTGGACTAGAAATGGACTGGATTCGGCCATTCGGCAAGAGGAAGGAAAATATGGAATAAATGAGGGAAGTTAAGATCAGAAATGATAGGCCTACGAGAGGTTCCTCTGGGAAAGCTACACCCAAAACTTTTGAGGAAGGAAGATGGCAGAAATTGGAACAAACTTTTCACTTGAAGGGAAGCTTTTCACGTCAAACCAGCTATTTAAATCAACCCCTCGCAGCCATCCTGGCAGAGAAGCAGAAAACCGAAACACTCCAGTCCGGCCGAGGCCCGGGTAAACCGGTCCCGCCCGAGCGAGCGTCCCGGTAGACCGGGACGGCTGCCGGGCGCGGGCACCCCCGGGGCCCGGCGCTGGCACCGAGGCGAAGGGGGAGGTCCCCGACCGAGGCCCG
>NW_028269838.1:185000-187500 GCF_059756535.1 Pantherophis guttatus | reverse complement strand
CGCCATGGATGAGAAACACGACGAGAAAGCACAAAATATCGGCGAGCCGAAATATCGGCGAGCTGGCGAGAGCAAAGATATCGAGTAGATTCAAGAGAGAAAGCGGAATTATTTTATAAACAACGTAGAGATGACCAAGAACAGGAAAGATGGGGAGATGAAAGTGGGGACGGACGACGGGAGGAGAAGAAAGAACAGCCAAAAGAGAGCCAAGAAAGCCAACAAAACGAGAAAGCGTCGAGAGAAGGAGCAGGAGCAGAAGACGTTAAAGAAAGAACCAAGGGACCTAAGAACGACTTGCTCGACAAAGCAAATAGATCAGTAAGAAATGGAAGAAGAAATAAAAATAATTTCCTGGACTAGAAATGGACTGGATTCGGCCATTCGGCAAGAGGAAGGAAAATATGGAATAAATGAGGGAAGTTAAGATCAGAAATGATAGGCCTACGAGAGGTTCCTCTGGGAAAGCTACACCCAAAACTTTTGAGGAAGGAAGATGGCAGAAATTGGAACAAACTTTTCACTTGAAGGGAAGCTTTTCACGTCAAACCAGCTATTTAAATCAACCCCTCGCAGCCATCCTGGCAGAGAAGCAGAAAACCGAAACACTCCAGTCCGGCCGAGGCCCGGGTAAACCGGTCCCGCCCGAGCGAGCGTCCCGGTAGACCGGGACGGCTGCCGGGCGCGGGCACCCCCGGGGCCCGGCGCTGGCACCGAGGCGAAGGGGGAGGTCCCCGACCGAGGCCCGCGGCGCCGGAGCCGGGATCCCGTACCTCCATCGCGGCGGGGGAAACGGAAAGACTGACCCGGCCGAGGCCCCGGTAGACCGGGACGGCTGCCGGGCGCGGGCACACCCGGGGCCCGGCGCTGGCAACGAGGCGAAGGGGGAGGTCCCCGACCGAGGCCCGCGGCGCCGGAGCCGGGATCCCGTACCTCCATCGCGGCGGGGGAAACGGAAAGACTGACCCGGCCGAGGCCCCGGTAGACCGGGACGGCTGCCGGGCGCGGGCACCCCCGGGGCCCGGCGCTGGCAACGAGGCGAAGGGGGAGGTCCCCGACCGAGGCCCGCGGCGCCGGAGCCGGGATCCCGTACCTCCATCGCGGCGGGGGAAACGGAAAGACTGACCCGGCCGAGGCCCCGGTAGACCGGGACGGCTGCCGGGCGCGGGCACCCCCGGGGCCCGGCGCTGGCAACGAGGCGAAGGGGGAGGTCCCCGACCGAGGCCCGCGGCGCCGGAGCCGGGATCCCGTACCTCCATCGCGGCGGGGGAAACGGAAAGTGATGCGGCCGGGGCCCCGGTAGACCCGGCCGTCTCCCCGGCGCGGGCACCCCCGGGACCCGGCGCGGGCACCGAGGCGACGGCGGGGGTCCCCGACCGAGGCTCGCGGCGCCGGAGCCGGGATCCCGTACCTCCATCGCGGCGGGGGAAACGGAAAGTGATCCGGCCGGGGCCCCGGTAGACCCGGCCGTCTCCCCGGCGCGGGCACCCCCGGGGCCCGGCGCTGGCACCGAGGCGAAGGGGGAGGTCCCCGACCGAGGCTCGCGGTGCCGGAGCCGGGATCCCGTACCTCCATCGCGGCGGGGGAAACGGAAAGACTGATCCGGCCGAGGCCCCGGTAGACCCGGCCGTCTCCCCGGCGCGGGCACCCCCGGGGCCCGGCGCGGGCACCGAGGCGAAGGGGGAGGTCCCCGACCGAGGCCCGCGGCGCCGGAGCCGGGATCCCGTACCTCCATCGCGGCGGGGGAAACGGAAAGACTGATCCGGCCGAGGCCCCGGTAGACCGGGACGGATGCCGGGCGCGGGCACCCCCGGGGCCCGGCGCTGTCACCGAGGCGACGGCGGGGGTCCCCGACCGAGGCCCGCGGCGCCGGAGCCGGGATCCCCTAGTTCCATCGCGGCGGGGGAAACGGAAAGAGTGATCCGGCCGGGGCCCCGGTAAGCCGGACCCGCCCAAGGCCGTCCCGGTAGACCCGGCCGTCTGCCCGGCGCGGGCACCCCCGGGGCCCGGCGCGGGCACCGACGCGACGGCGGGGGTCCCCGACCGAGGCCCGCGGCCCCGGAGCCGGGATCCCCTTCCGCCCCGCCGGGCTCGCCGGGCCCCTGAGCGGTGGACCGGCGGCTCTCCCTGGCCGGGGCCCGGCTGCGCCAAAGTGGAGCGTTCCCACCCCGGTCTACTCCGAAGGCGGCGAGGGGAGAGAGTCGGCGGGCCCGGCCGGCGTCGGCATCCGGGACTCCCGCCGTTTCCCGGCCGCCGAGGCCTAGAAGCCCCACGTCGATGGGGATCCCAAGGCCGGGTCCGCCAGGTGCGCGGAGATTTCTGGCGACTGGGTTTTCAGAACTCGTAGGGGTACCGGTCTACCGGGTCCCCGACCGCCGGCAAGCCGACCGCGCTGTGCCGGGCTGTGCCACCCGTCCGCGGCACGGGCCGCTCTCGTTCGGCGGGCAGACGACGAGTGGTTGGACGGGTCCCCCTTCCCGCATCTTTCCCGATCGATCGT
>NW_028269838.1:172500-175000 GCF_059756535.1 Pantherophis guttatus | reverse complement strand
AGAGACGCCGGCCCGGCCGAGGCTGCCGGAGCGGCCCGGTAGACCGGGCCGCCGTCTGCCCGTCTTTAAGTCGAAAGACGACTTTAAATCTAAAAACGGTTTTAAGTCGAAAGTGTGGGTTAGGGTTAGGGGAAAAAGTTGTGGGGTTAGGGTTAGGGGAAAAAGCTGTAGGGTTAGGGTTAGAGAAAACAGTTGTAGGGTTAGGGTTAGGGTCAGGGTTAGGGAAAATAGTTGTAGGGTTAGGGTTAGGGTTAGGGTTAGGGTTAGAGAAAAAAGTTGTAGGCTTAGGCTTAGAGAAACAAGTTGTAGGGTTAGGGTTAGGGTTAGGGTTAGGGTTAGAGAAAAAAGTTGTAGGGTTAGGGTTAGGGTTAGGGTTAGGGTTAGGGTTAGAGAAAAAAGTTGTAGGCTTAGCCTTAGGTTTAGGCTTAGGCTTAGAGAAACAAGTTGTAGGGTTAGGGTTAGGGTTAGGGTTAGGGGGAAAAGTTGTAGGGTTAGGGTTAGGGTCAGGGTTAGGGAGAAAAGTTGTAGGGCTAGGGTTAGGTTCAGGTTCAGGCTCAGGGTTATCATTCTGGAAATGATATTAGCAGAAGCAATGGAGGAAAGCGAGGAGAGGGAGGGAGGGAGGGAGGGATAGATATTAAACGGGATGGACGAAACGTATAGAGCGCACACAAGACACGCGATGAGAAACCACCCGCCCAGAGAAATTCATGTCCGATTTACCGAGAAGACAGGGAGGGCAGAGAGATCGCCATGGATGAGAAACACGACGAGAAAGCACAAAATATCGGCGAGCCGAAATATCGGCGAGCTGGCGAGAGCAAAGATATCGAGTAGATTCAAGAGAGAAAGCGGAATTATTTTATAAACAACGTAGAGATGACCAAGAACAGGAAAGATGGGGAGATGAAAGTGGGGACGGACGACGGGAGGAGAAGAAAGAACAGCCAAAAGAGAGCCAAGAAAGCCAACAAAACGAGAAAGCGTCGAGAGAAGGAGCAGGAGCAGAAGACGTTAAAGAAAGAACCAAGGGACCTAAGAACGACTTGCTCGACAAAGCAAATAGATCAGTAAGAAATGGAAGAAGAAATAAAAATAATTTCCTGGACTAGAAATGGACTGGATTCGGCCATTCGGCAAGAGGAAGGAAAATATGGAATAAATGAGGGAAGTTAAGATCAGAAATGATAGGCCTACGAGAGGTTCCTCTGGGAAAGCTACACCCAAAACTTTTGAGGAAGGAAGATGGCAGAAATTGGAACAAACTTTTCACTTGAAGGGAAGCTTTTCACGTCAAACCAGCTATTTAAATCAACCCCTCGCAGCCATCCTGGCAGAGAAGCAGAAAACCGAAACACTCCAGTCCGGCCGAGGCCCGGGTAAACCGGTCCCGCCCGAGCGAGCGTCCCGGTAGACCGGGACGGCTGCCGGGCGCGGGCACCCCCGGGGCCCGGCGCTGGCACCGAGGCGAAGGGGGAGGTCCCCGACCGAGGCCCGCGGCGCCGGAGCCGGGATCCCGTACCTCCATCGCGGCGGGGGAAACGGAAAGACTGACCCGGCCGAGGCCCCGGTAGACCGGGACGGCTGCCGGGCGCGGGCACACCCGGGGCCCGGCGCTGGCAACGAGGCGAAGGGGGAGGTCCCCGACCGAGGCCCGCGGCGCCGGAGCCGGGATCCCGTACCTCCATCGCGGCGGGGGAAACGGAAAGACTGACCCGGCCGAGGCCCCGGTAGACCGGGACGGCTGCCGGGCGCGGGCACCCCCGGGGCCCGGCGCTGGCAACGAGGCGAAGGGGGAGGTCCCCGACCGAGGCCCGCGGCGCCGGAGCCGGGATCCCGTACCTCCATCGCGGCGGGGGAAACGGAAAGACTGACCCGGCCGAGGCCCCGGTAGACCGGGACGGCTGCCGGGCGCGGGCACCCCCGGGGCCCGGCGCTGGCAACGAGGCGAAGGGGGAGGTCCCCGACCGAGGCCCGCGGCGCCGGAGCCGGGATCCCGTACCTCCATCGCGGCGGGGGAAACGGAAAGTGATGCGGCCGGGGCCCCGGTAGACCCGGCCGTCTCCCCGGCGCGGGCACCCCCGGGACCCGGCGCGGGCACCGAGGCGACGGCGGGGGTCCCCGACCGAGGCTCGCGGCGCCGGAGCCGGGATCCCGTACCTCCATCGCGGCGGGGGAAACGGAAAGTGATCCGGCCGGGGCCCCGGTAGACCCGGCCGTCTCCCCGGCGCGGGCACCCCCGGGGCCCGGCGCTGGCACCGAGGCGAAGGGGGAGGTCCCCGACCGAGGCTCGCGGCGCCGGAGCCGGGATCCCGTACCTCCATCGCGGCGGGGGAAACGGAAAGACTGATCCGGCCGAGGCCCCGGTAGACCCGGCCGTCTCCCCGGCGCGGGCACCCCCGGGGCCCGGCGCGGGCACCGAGGCGAAGGGGGAGGTCCCCGACCGAGGCCCGCGGCGCCGGAGCCGGGATCCCGTACCTCCATCGCGGCGGGGGAAACG
>NW_028269838.1:142500-145000 GCF_059756535.1 Pantherophis guttatus | reverse complement strand
CGGAGCGGCCCGGTAGACCGGGCCGCCGTCTGCCCGTCTTTAAGTCGAAAGACGACTTTAAATCTAAAAACGGTTTTAAGTCGAAAGTGTGGGTTAGGGTTAGGGGAAAAAGTTGTGGGGTTAGGGTTAGGGGAAAAAGCTGTAGGGTTAGGGTTAGAGAAAACAGTTGTAGGGTTAGGGTTAGGGTCAGGGTTAGGGAAAATAGTTGTAGGGTTAGGGTTAGGGTTAGGGTTAGGGTTAGAGAAAAAAGTTGTAGGCTTAGGCTTAGAGAAACAAGTTGTAGGGTTAGGGTTAGGGTTAGGGTTAGGGTTAGAGAAAAAAGTTGTAGGGTTAGGGTTAGGGTTAGGGTTAGGGTTAGGGTTAGAGAAAAAAGTTGTAGGCTTAGCCTTAGGTTTAGGCTTAGGCTTAGAGAAACAAGTTGTAGGGTTAGGGTTAGGGTTAGGGTTAGGGGGAAAAGTTGTAGGGTTAGGGTTAGGGTCAGGGTTAGGGAGAAAAGTTGTAGGGCTAGGGTTAGGTTCAGGTTCAGGCTCAGGGTTATCATTCTGGAAATGATATTAGCAGAAGCAATGGAGGAAAGCGAGGAGAGGGAGGGAGGGAGGGAGGGATAGATATTAAACGGGATGGACGAAACGTATAGAGCGCACACAAGACACGCGATGAGAAACCACCCGCCCAGAGAAATTCATGTCCGATTTACCGAGAAGACAGGGAGGGCAGAGAGATCGCCATGGATGAGAAACACGACGAGAAAGCACAAAATATCGGCGAGCCGAAATATCGGCGAGCTGGCGAGAGCAAAGATATCGAGTAGATTCAAGAGAGAAAGCGGAATTATTTTATAAACAACGTAGAGATGACCAAGAACAGGAAAGATGGGGAGATGAAAGTGGGGACGGACGACGGGAGGAGAAGAAAGAACAGCCAAAAGAGAGCCAAGAAAGCCAACAAAACGAGAAAGCGTCGAGAGAAGGAGCAGGAGCAGAAGACGTTAAAGAAAGAACCAAGGGACCTAAGAACGACTTGCTCGACAAAGCAAATAGATCAGTAAGAAATGGAAGAAGAAATAAAAATAATTTCCTGGACTAGAAATGGACTGGATTCGGCCATTCGGCAAGAGGAAGGAAAATATGGAATAAATGAGGGAAGTTAAGATCAGAAATGATAGGCCTACGAGAGGTTCCTCTGGGAAAGCTACACCCAAAACTTTTGAGGAAGGAAGATGGCAGAAATTGGAACAAACTTTTCACTTGAAGGGAAGCTTTTCACGTCAAACCAGCTATTTAAATCAACCCCTCGCAGCCATCCTGGCAGAGAAGCAGAAAACCGAAACACTCCAGTCCGGCCGAGGCCCGGGTAAACCGGTCCCGCCCGAGCGAGCGTCCCGGTAGACCGGGACGGCTGCCGGGCGCGGGCACCCCCGGGGCCCGGCGCTGGCACCGAGGCGAAGGGGGAGGTCCCCGACCGAGGCCCGCGGCGCCGGAGCCGGGATCCCGTACCTCCATCGCGGCGGGGGAAACGGAAAGACTGACCCGGCCGAGGCCCCGGTAGACCGGGACGGCTGCCGGGCGCGGGCACCCCCGGGGCCCGGCGCTGGCAACGAGGCGAAGGGGGAGGTCCCCGACCGAGGCCCGCGGCGCCGGAGCCGGGATCCCGTACCTCCATCGCGGCGGGGGAAACGGAAAGACTGACCCGGCCGAGGCCCCGGTAGACCGGGACGGCTGCCGGGCGCGGGCACCCCCGGGGCCCGGCGCTGGCAACGAGGCGAAGGGGGAGGTCCCCGACCGAGGCCCGCGGCGCCGGAGCCGGGATCCCGTACCTCCATCGCGGCGGGGGAAACGGAAAGACTGACCCGGCCGAGGCCCCGGTAGACCGGGACGGCTGCCGGGCGCGGGCACCCCCGGGGCCCGGCGCTGGCAACGAGGCGAAGGGGGAGGTCCCCGACCGAGGCCCGCGGCGCCGGAGCCGGGATCCCGTACCTCCATCGCGGCGGGGGAAACGGAAAGTGATGCGGCCGGGGCCCCGGTAGACCCGGCCGTCTCCCCGGCGCGGGCACCCCCGGGACCCGGCGCGGGCACCGAGGCGACGGCGGGGGTCCCCGACCGAGGCTCGCGGCGCCGGAGCCGGGATCCCGTACCTCCATCGCGGCGGGGGAAACGGAAAGTGATCCGGCCGGGGCCCCGGTAGACCCGGCCGTCTCCCCGGCGCGGGCACCCCCGGGGCCCGGCGCTGGCACCGAGGCGAAGGGGGAGGTCCCCGACCGAGGCTCGCGGCGCCGGAGCCGGGATCCCGTACCTCCATCGCGGCGGGGGAAACGGAAAGACTGATCCGGCCGAGGCCCCGGTAGACCCGGCCGTCTCCCCGGCGCGGGCACCCCCGGGGCCCGGCGCGGGCACCGAGGCGAAGGGGGAGGTCCCCGACCGAGGCCCGCGGCGCCGGAGCCGGGATCCCGTACCTCCATCGCGGCGGGGGAAACGGAAAGACTGATCCGGCCGAGGCCCCG
>NW_028269838.1:115000-117500 GCF_059756535.1 Pantherophis guttatus | reverse complement strand
GGACCTAAGAACGACTTGCTCGACAAAGCAAATAGATCAGTAAGAAATGGAAGAAGAAATAAAAATAATTTCCTGGACTAGAAATGGACTGGATTCGGCCATTCGGCAAGAGGAAGGAAAATATGGAATAAATGAGGGAAGTTAAGATCAGAAATGATAGGCCTACGAGAGGTTCCTCTGGGAAAGCTACACCCAAAACTTTTGAGGAAGGAAGATGGCAGAAATTGGAACAAACTTTTCACTTGAAGGGAAGCTTTTCACGTCAAACCAGCTATTTAAATCAACCCCTCGCAGCCATCCTGGCAGAGAAGCAGAAAACCGAAACACTCCAGTCCGGCCGAGGCCCGGGTAAACCGGTCCCGCCCGAGCGAGCGTCCCGGTAGACCGGGACGGCTGCCGGGCGCGGGCACCCCCGGGGCCCGGCGCTGGCACCGAGGCGAAGGGGGAGGTCCCCGACCGAGGCCCGCGGCGCCGGAGCCGGGATCCCGTACCTCCATCGCGGCGGGGGAAACGGAAAGACTGACCCGGCCGAGGCCCCGGTAGACCGGGACGGCTGCCGGGCGCGGGCACCCCCGGGGCCCGGCGCTGGCAACGAGGCGAAGGGGGAGGTCCCCGACCGAGGCCCGCGGCGCCGGAGCCGGGATCCCGTACCTCCATCGCGGCGGGGGAAACGGAAAGACTGACCCGGCCGAGGCCCCGGTAGACCGGGACGGCTGCCGGGCGCGGGCACCCCCGGGGCCCGGCGCTGGCAACGAGGCGAAGGGGGAGGTCCCCGACCGAGGCCCGCGGCGCCGGAGCCGGGATCCCGTACCTCCATCGCGGCGGGGGAAACGGAAAGTGATGCGGCCGGGGCCCCGGTAGACCCGGCCGTCTCCCCGGCGCGGGCACCCCCGGGACCCGGCGCGGGCACCGAGGCGACGGCGGGGGTCCCCGACCGAGGCTCGCGGCGCCGGAGCCGGGATCCCGTACCTCCATCGCGGCGGGGGAAACGGAAAGTGATCCGGCCGGGGCCCCGGTAGACCCGGCCGTCTCCCCGGCGCGGGCACCCCCGGGGCCCGGCGCTGGCACCGAGGCGAAGGGGGAGGTCCCCGACCGAGGCTCGCGGCGCCGGAGCCGGGATCCCGTACCTCCATCGCGGCGGGGGAAACGGAAAGACTGATCCGGCCGAGGCCCCGGTAGACCCGGCCGTCTCCCCGGCGCGGGCACCCCCGGGGCCCGGCGCGGGCACCGAGGCGAAGGGGGAGGTCCCCGACCGAGGCCCGCGGCGCCGGAGCCGGGATCCCGTACCTCCATCGCGGCGGGGGAAACGGAAAGACTGACCCGGCCGAGGCCCCGGTAGACCGGGACGGCTGCCGGGCGCGGGCACACCCGGGGCCCGGCGCTGGCAACGAGGCGAAGGGGGAGGTCCCCGACCGAGGCCCGCGGCGCCGGAGCCGGGATCCCGTACCTCCATCGCGGCGGGGGAAACGGAAAGACTGACCCGGCCGAGGCCCCGGTAGACCGGGACGGCTGCCGGGCGCGGGCACCCCCGGGGCCCGGCGCTGGCAACGAGGCGAAGGGGGAGGTCCCCGACCGAGGCCCGCGGCGCCGGAGCCGGGATCCCGTACCTCCATCGCGGCGGGGGAAACGGAAAGACTGACCCGGCCGAGGCCCCGGTAGACCGGGACGGCTGCCGGGCGCGGGCACCCCCGGGGCCCGGCGCTGGCAACGAGGCGAAGGGGGAGGTCCCCGACCGAGGCCCGCGGCGCCGGAGCCGGGATCCCGTACCTCCATCGCGGCGGGGGAAACGGAAAGTGATGCGGCCGGGGCCCCGGTAGACCCGGCCGTCTCCCCGGCGCGGGCACCCCCGGGACCCGGCGCGGGCACCGAGGCGACGGCGGGGGTCCCCGACCGAGGCTCGCGGCGCCGGAGCCGGGATCCCGTACCTCCATCGCGGCGGGGGAAACGGAAAGTGATCCGGCCGGGGCCCCGGTAGACCCGGCCGTCTCCCCGGCGCGGGCACCCCCGGGGCCCGGCGCTGGCACCGAGGCGAAGGGGGAGGTCCCCGACCGAGGCTCGCGGCGCCGGAGCCGGGATCCCGTACCTCCATCGCGGCGGGGGAAACGGAAAGACTGATCCGGCCGAGGCCCCGGTAGACCCGGCCGTCTCCCCGGCGCGGGCACCCCCGGGGCCCGGCGCGGGCACCGAGGCGAAGGGGGAGGTCCCCGACCGAGGCCCGCGGCGCCGGAGCCGGGATCCCGTACCTCCATCGCGGCGGGGGAAACGGAAAGACTGATCCGGCCGAGGCCCCGGTAGACCGGGACGGATGCCGGGCGCGGGCACCCCCGGGGCCCGGCGCTGTCACCGAGGCGACGGCGGGGGTCCCCGACCGAGGCCCGCGGCGCCGGAGCCGGGATCCCCTAGTTCCATCGCGGCGGGGGAAACGGAAAGAGTGATCCGGCCGGGGCCCCGGTAAGCCGGACCCGCCCAAGGCCGTCCCGGTAGACCCGGCCGTCTGCCC
>NW_028269838.1:102500-105000 GCF_059756535.1 Pantherophis guttatus | reverse complement strand
TCTTTTCTTTTCTTTTTTTGCCTCGCCTCCCCTCCCCTCCCTTCCCGAGTAGACCGGCGCCTAAACGAGGCACTTGGTTTTTTTTCCCCACCCCTTTTCCCGCTCTCCGCTTAAATGTCAGTATCGCCGCCGGTCGATCGTCGTTTTAGTTTTAAAACGGTCATAAAAGCGGAATACGTTTTGAAAGTCGACGAGCCCGGTGTGTGGAGACCGGAATTGGGCAAGCTGTGCTCTCGTCTTCTGGGGGTGACATTTCTCCCTGAGCGCTGCTGGCATTAGAAAGACCATTCGAAGACGGGTTAGGGTCGGGGTCGGGGAAGCGAGCGTCAGGTCTCGCCGCCCCGATTTTTCCAACCAAGAAAGCAGGACGCTTGAAACCGCGATGCGAGCTTGGACCGGAAGGCTTGCGATAGCAAGAGATCTAGGCAAGAACGGAAGCTTTTCACTTCAAACAAACCAGCTATTTAAAGCAACCCCTCGCACGCGACATCCATCGTGGCAGGGAAACAGAAACAGAGACGCCGGCCCGGCCGAGGCTGCCGGAGCGGCCCGGTAGACCGGGCCGCCGTCTGCCCGTCTTTAAGTCGAAAGACGACTTTAAATCTAAAAACGGTTTTAAGTCGAAAGTGTGGGTTAGGGTTAGGGGAAAAAGTTGTGGGGTTAGGGTTAGGGGAAAAAGCTGTAGGGTTAGGGTTAGAGAAAACAGTTGTAGGGTTAGGGTTAGGGTCAGGGTTAGGGAAAATAGTTGTAGGGTTAGGGTTAGGGTTAGGGTTAGGGTTAGAGAAAAAAGTTGTAGGCTTAGGCTTAGAGAAACAAGTTGTAGGGTTAGGGTTAGGGTTAGGGTTAGGGTTAGAGAAAAAAGTTGTAGGGTTAGGGTTAGGGTTAGGGTTAGGGTTAGGGTTAGGGTTAGAGAAAAAAGTTGTAGGCTTAGCCTTAGGTTTAGGCTTAGGCTTAGAGAAACAAGTTGTAGGGTTAGGGTTAGGGTTAGGGTTAGGGGGAAAAGTTGTAGGGTTAGGGTTAGGGTCAGGGTTAGGGAGAAAAGTTGTAGGGCTAGGGTTAGGTTCAGGTTCAGGCTCAGGGTTATCATTCTGGAAATGATATTAGCAGAAGCAATGGAGGAAAGCGAGGAGAGGGAGGGAGGGAGGGAGGGATAGATATTAAACGGGATGGACGAAACGTATAGAGCGCACACAAGACACGCGATGAGAAACCACCCGCCCAGAGAAATTCATGTCCGATTTACCGAGAAGACAGGGAGGGCAGAGAGATCGCCATGGATGAGAAACACGACGAGAAAGCACAAAATATCGGCGAGCCGAAATATCGGCGAGCTGGCGAGAGCAAAGATATCGAGTAGATTCAAGAGAGAAAGCGGAATTATTTTATAAACAACGTAGAGATGACCAAGAACAGGAAAGATGGGGAGATGAAAGTGGGGACGGACGACGGGAGGAGAAGAAAGAACAGCCAAAAGAGAGCCAAGAAAGCCAACAAAACGAGAAAGCGTCGAGAGAAGGAGCAGGAGCAGAAGACGTTAAAGAAAGAACCAAGGGACCTAAGAACGACTTGCTCGACAAAGCAAATAGATCAGTAAGAAATGGAAGAAGAAATAAAAATAATTTCCTGGACTAGAAATGGACTGGATTCGGCCATTCGGCAAGAGGAAGGAAAATATGGAATAAATGAGGGAAGTTAAGATCAGAAATGATAGGCCTACGAGAGGTTCCTCTGGGAAAGCTACACCCAAAACTTTTGAGGAAGGAAGATGGCAGAAATTGGAACAAACTTTTCACTTGAAGGGAAGCTTTTCACGTCAAACCAGCTATTTAAATCAACCCCTCGCAGCCATCCTGGCAGAGAAGCAGAAAACCGAAACACTCCAGTCCGGCCGAGGCCCGGGTAAACCGGTCCCGCCCGAGCGAGCGTCCCGGTAGACCGGGACGGCTGCCGGGCGCGGGCACCCCCGGGGCCCGGCGCTGGCACCGAGGCGAAGGGGGAGGTCCCCGACCGAGGCCCGCGGCGCCGGAGCCGGGATCCCGTACCTCCATCGCGGCGGGGGAAACGGAAAGACTGACCCGGCCGAGGCCCCGGTAGACCGGGACGGCTGCCGGGCGCGGGCACCCCCGGGGCCCGGCGCTGGCAACGAGGCGAAGGGGGAGGTCCCCGACCGAGGCCCGCGGCGCCGGAGCCGGGATCCCGTACCTCCATCGCGGCGGGGGAAACGGAAAGACTGACCCGGCCGAGGCCCCGGTAGACCGGGACGGCTGCCGGGCGCGGGCACCCCCGGGGCCCGGCGCTGGCAACGAGGCGAAGGGGGAGGTCCCCGACCGAGGCCCGCGGCGCCGGAGCCGGGATCCCGTACCTCCATCGCGGCGGGGGAAACGGAAAGACTGACCCGGCCGAGGCCCCGGTAGACCGGGACGGCTGCCGGGCGCGGGCACCCCCGGGGCCCGGCGCTGGCAACGAGGCGAAGGGGGAGGTCCCCGACCGAGGCCCGCGG
>NW_028269838.1:75000-77500 GCF_059756535.1 Pantherophis guttatus | reverse complement strand
GTTGTAGGGCTAGGGTTAGGTTCAGGTTCAGGCTCAGGGTTATCATTCTGGAAATGATATTAGCAGAAGCAATGGAGGAAAGCGAGGAGAGGGAGGGAGGGAGGGAGGGATAGATATTAAACGGGATGGACGAAACGTATAGAGCGCACACAAGACACGCGATGAGAAACCACCCGCCCAGAGAAATTCATGTCCGATTTACCGAGAAGACAGGGAGGGCAGAGAGATCGCCATGGATGAGAAACACGACGAGAAAGCACAAAATATCGGCGAGCCGAAATATCGGCGAGCTGGCGAGAGCAAAGATATCGAGTAGATTCAAGAGAGAAAGCGGAATTATTTTATAAACAACGTAGAGATGACCAAGAACAGGAAAGATGGGGAGATGAAAGTGGGGACGGACGACGGGAGGAGAAGAAAGAACAGCCAAAAGAGAGCCAAGAAAGCCAACAAAACGAGAAAGCGTCGAGAGAAGGAGCAGGAGCAGAAGACGTTAAAGAAAGAACCAAGGGACCTAAGAACGACTTGCTCGACAAAGCAAATAGATCAGTAAGAAATGGAAGAAGAAATAAAAATAATTTCCTGGACTAGAAATGGACTGGATTCGGCCATTCGGCAAGAGGAAGGAAAATATGGAATAAATGAGGGAAGTTAAGATCAGAAATGATAGGCCTACGAGAGGTTCCTCTGGGAAAGCTACACCCAAAACTTTTGAGGAAGGAAGATGGCAGAAATTGGAACAAACTTTTCACTTGAAGGGAAGCTTTTCACGTCAAACCAGCTATTTAAATCAACCCCTCGCAGCCATCCTGGCAGAGAAGCAGAAAACCGAAACACTCCAGTCCGGCCGAGGCCCGGGTAAACCGGTCCCGCCCGAGCGAGCGTCCCGGTAGACCGGGACGGCTGCCGGGCGCGGGCACCCCCGGGGCCCGGCGCTGGCACCGAGGCGAAGGGGGAGGTCCCCGACCGAGGCCCGCGGCGCCGGAGCCGGGATCCCGTACCTCCATCGCGGCGGGGGAAACGGAAAGACTGACCCGGCCGAGGCCCCGGTAGACCGGGACGGCTGCCGGGCGCGGGCACCCCCGGGGCCCGGCGCTGGCAACGAGGCGAAGGGGGAGGTCCCCGACCGAGGCCCGCGGCGCCGGAGCCGGGATCCCGTACCTCCATCGCGGCGGGGGAAACGGAAAGACTGACCCGGCCGAGGCCCCGGTAGACCGGGACGGCTGCCGGGCGCGGGCACCCCCGGGGCCCGGCGCTGGCAACGAGGCGAAGGGGGAGGTCCCCGACCGAGGCCCGCGGCGCCGGAGCCGGGATCCCGTACCTCCATCGCGGCGGGGGAAACGGAAAGACTGACCCGGCCGAGGCCCCGGTAGACCGGGACGGCTGCCGGGCGCGGGCACCCCCGGGGCCCGGCGCTGGCAACGAGGCGAAGGGGGAGGTCCCCGACCGAGGCCCGCGGCGCCGGAGCCGGGATCCCGTACCTCCATCGCGGCGGGGGAAACGGAAAGTGATGCGGCCGGGGCCCCGGTAGACCCGGCCGTCTCCCCGGCGCGGGCACCCCCGGGACCCGGCGCGGGCACCGAGGCGACGGCGGGGGTCCCCGACCGAGGCTCGCGGCGCCGGAGCCGGGATCCCGTACCTCCATCGCGGCGGGGGAAACGGAAAGTGATCCGGCCGGGGCCCCGGTAGACCCGGCCGTCTCCCCGGCGCGGGCACCCCCGGGGCCCGGCGCTGGCACCGAGGCGAAGGGGGAGGTCCCCGACCGAGGCTCGCGGCGCCGGAGCCGGGATCCCGTACCTCCATCGCGGCGGGGGAAACGGAAAGACTGATCCGGCCGAGGCCCCGGTAGACCCGGCCGTCTCCCCGGCGCGGGCACCCCCGGGGCCCGGCGCGGGCACCGAGGCGAAGGGGGAGGTCCCCGACCGAGGCCCGCGGCGCCGGAGCCGGGATCCCGTACCTCCATCGCGGCGGGGGAAACGGAAAGACTGATCCGGCCGAGGCCCCGGTAGACCGGGACGGATGCCGGGCGCGGGCACCCCCGGGGCCCGGCGCTGTCACCGAGGCGACGGCGGGGGTCCCCGACCGAGGCCCGCGGCGCCGGAGCCGGGATCCCCTAGTTCCATCGCGGCGGGGGAAACGGAAAGAGTGATCCGGCCGGGGCCCCGGTAAGCCGGACCCGCCCAAGGCCGTCCCGGTAGACCCGGCCGTCTGCCCGGCGCGGGCACCCCCGGGGCCCGGCGCGGGCACCGACGCGACGGCGGGGGTCCCCGACCGAGGCCCGCGGCCCCGGAGCCGGGATCCCCTTCCGCCCCGCCGGGCTCGCCGGGCCCCTGAGCGGTGGACCGGCGGCTCTCCCTGGCCGGGGCCCGGCTGCGCCAAAGTGGAGCGTTCCCACCCCGGTCTACTCCGAAGGCGGCGAGGGGAGAGAGTCGGCGGGCCCGGCCGGCGTCGGCATCCGGGACTCCCGCCGTTTCCCGGCCGCCGAGGCCTAGAAGCCCCA
>NW_028269838.1:62500-65000 GCF_059756535.1 Pantherophis guttatus | reverse complement strand
CGCCCCGATTTTTCCAACCAAGAAAGCAGGACGCTTGAAACCGCGATGGGAGCTTGGACCGGAAGGCTTGCGATAGCAAGAGATCTAGGCAAGAACGGAAGCTTTTCACTTCAAACAAACCAGCTATTTAAAGCAACCCCTCGCACGCGACATCCATCGTGGCAGGGAAACAGAAACAGAGACGCCGGCCCGGCCGAGGCTGCCGGAGCGGCCCGGTAGACCGGGCCGCCGTCTGCCCGTCTTTAAGTCGAAAGACGACTTTAAATCTAAAAACGGTTTTAAGTCGAAAGTGTGGGTTAGGGTTAGGGGAAAAAGTTGTGGGGTTAGGGTTAGGGGAAAAAGCTGTAGGGTTAGGGTTAGAGAAAACAGTTGTAGGGTTAGGGTTAGGGTCAGGGTTAGGGAAAATAGTTGTAGGGTTAGGGTTAGGGTTAGGGTTAGAGAAAAAAGTTGTAGGCTTAGGCTTAGAGAAACAAGTTGTAGGGTTAGGGTTAGGGTTAGGGTTAGGGTTAGGGTTAGGGTTAGGGTTAGGGTTAGAGAAAAAAGTTGTAGGCTTAGCCTTAGGTTTAGGCTTAGGCTTAGAGAAACAAGTTGTAGGGTTAGGGTTAGGGTTAGGGTTAGGGGGAAAAGTTGTAGGGTTAGGGTTAGGGTCAGGGTTAGGGAGAAAAGTTGTAGGGCTAGGGTTAGGTTCAGGTTCAGGCTCAGGGTTATCATTCTGGAAATGATATTAGCAGAAGCAATGGAGGAAAGCGAGGAGAGGGAGGGAGGGAGGGAGGGATAGATATTAAACGGGATGGACGAAACGTATAGAGCGCACACAAGACACGCGATGAGAAACCACCCGCCCAGAGAAATTCATGTCCGATTTACCGAGAAGACAGGGAGGGCAGAGAGATCGCCATGGATGAGAAACACGACGAGAAAGCACAAAATATCGGCGAGCCGAAATATCGGCGAGCTGGCGAGAGCAAAGATATCGAGTAGATTCAAGAGAGAAAGCGGAATTATTTTATAAACAACGTAGAGATGACCAAGAACAGGAAAGATGGGGAGATGAAAGTGGGGACGGACGACGGGAGGAGAAGAAAGAACAGCCAAAAGAGAGCCAAGAAAGCCAACAAAACGAGAAAGCGTCGAGAGAAGGAGCAGGAGCAGAAGACGTTAAAGAAAGAACCAAGGGACCTAAGAACGACTTGCTCGACAAAGCAAATAGATCAGTAAGAAATGGAAGAAGAAATAAAAATAATTTCCTGGACTAGAAATGGACTGGATTCGGCCATTCGGCAAGAGGAAGGAAAATATGGAATAAATGAGGGAAGTTAAGATCAGAAATGATAGGCCTACGAGAGGTTCCTCTGGGAAAGCTACACCCAAAACTTTTGAGGAAGGAAGATGGCAGAAATTGGAACAAACTTTTCACTTGAAGGGAAGCTTTTCACGTCAAACCAGCTATTTAAATCAACCCCTCGCAGCCATCCTGGCAGAGAAGCAGAAAACCGAAACACTCCAGTCCGGCCGAGGCCCGGGTAAACCGGTCCCGCCCGAGCGAGCGTCCCGGTAGACCGGGACGGCTGCCGGGCGCGGGCACCCCCGGGGCCCGGCGCTGGCAACGAGGCGAAGGGGGAGGTCCCCGACCGAGGCCCGCGGCGCCGGAGCCGGGATCCCGTACCTCCATCGCGGCGGGGGAAACAGAAAGTGATGCGGCCGGGGCCCCGGTAGACCCGGCCGTCTCCCCGGCGCGGGCACCCCCGGGACCCGGCGCGGGCACCGAGGCGACGGCGGGGGTCCCCGACCGAGGCTCGCGGCGCCGGAGCCGGGATCCCGTACCTCCATCGCAGCGGGGGAAACGGAAAGTGATCCGGCCGGGGCCCCGGTAGACCGGGACGGCTGCCGGGCGCGGGCACCCCCGGGGCCCGGCGCTGGCACCGAGGCGAAGGGGGAGGTCCCCGACCGAGGCCCGCGGCGCCGGAGCCGGGATCCCGTACCTCCATCGCGGCGGGGGAAACAGAAAGTGATGCGGCCGGGGCCCCGGTAGACCCGGCCGTCTCCCCGGCGCGGGCACCCCCGGGACCCGGCGTGGGCACCGAGGCGACGGCGGGGGTCCCCGACCGAGGCCCGCGGCGCCGGAGCCGGGATCCCGTACCTCCATCGCGGCGGGGGAAACGGAAAGTGATCCGGCCGGGGCCCCGGTAGACCCGGCCGTCTCCCCGGCGCGGGCACCCCCGGGGCCCGGCGCTGGCACCGAGGCGAAGGGGGAGGTCCCCGACCGAGGCCCGCGGCGCCGGAGCCGGGATCCCGTACCTCCATCGCGGCGGGGGAAACAGAAAGTGATGCGGCCGGGGCCCCGGTAGACCCGGCCGTCTCCCCGGCGCGGGCACCCCCGGGACCCGGCGCGGGCACCGAGGCGACGGCGGGGGTCCCCGACCGAGGCCCGCGGCGCCGGAGCCGGGATCCCGTACCTCCATCGCGGCGGGGGAAACGGAAAGTGATCCGGCCGGGGCCC
>NW_028269838.1:47500-50000 GCF_059756535.1 Pantherophis guttatus | reverse complement strand
GAAATGATAGGCCTACGAGAGGTTCCTCTGGGAAAGCTACACCCAAAACTTTTGAGGAAGGAAGATGGCAGAAATTGGAACAAACTTTTCACTTGAAGGGAAGCTTTTCACGTCAAACCAGCTATTTAAATCAACCCCTCGCAGCCATCCTGGCAGAGAAGCAGAAAACCGAAACACTCCAGTCCGGCCGAGGCCCGGGTAAACCGGTCCCGCCCGAGCGAGCGTCCCGGTAGACCGGGACGGCTGCCGGGCGCGGGCACCCCCGGGGCCCGGCGCTGGCACCGAGGCGAAGGGGGAGGTCCCCGACCGAGGCCCGCGGCGCCGGAGCCGGGATCCCGTACCTCCATCGCGGCGGGGGAAACGGAAAGACTGACCCGGCCGAGGCCCCGGTAGACCGGGACGGCTGCCGGGCGCGGGCATCCCCGGGGCCCGGCGCTGGCACCGAGGCGAAGGGGGAGGTCCCCGACCGAGGCCCGCGGCGCCGGAGCCGGGATCCCGTACCTCCATCGCGGCGGGGGAAACGGAAAGACTGACCAGGCCGAGGCCCCGGTAGACCGGGACGGCTGCCGGGCGCGGGCACCCCCGGGGCCCGGCGCTGGCAACGAGGCGAAGGGGGAGGTCCCCGACCGAGGCCCGCGGCGCCGGAGCCGGGATCCCGTACCTCCATCGCGGCGGGGGAAACAGAAAGTGATGCGGCCGGGGCCCCGGTAGACCCGGCCGTCTCCCCGGCGCGGGCACCCCCGGGACCCGGCGCGGGCACCGAGGCGACGGCGGGGGTCCCCGACCGAGGCTCGCGGCGCCGGAGCCGGGATCCCGTACCTCCATCGCGGCGGGGGAAACGGAAAGTGATCCGGCCGGGGCCCCGGTAGACCGGGACGGCTGCCGGGCGCGGGCACCCCCGGGGCCCGGCGCTGGCACCGAGGCGAAGGGGGAGGTCCCCGACCGAGGCCCGCGGCGCCGGAGCCGGGATCCCGTACCTCCATCGCGGCGGGGGAAACAGAAAGTGATGCGGCCGGGGCCCCGGTAGACCCGGCCGTCTCCCCGGCGCGGGCACCCCCGGGACCCGGCGCGGGCACCGAGGCGACGGCGGGGGTCCCCGACCGAGGCCCGCGGCGCCGGAGCCGGGATCCCGTACCTCCATCGCGGCGGGGGAAACGGAAAGTGATCCGGCCGGGGCCCCGGTAGACCCGGCCGTCTCCCCGGCGCGGGCACCCCCGGGGCCCGGCGCTGGCACCGAGGCGAAGGGGGAGGTCCCCGACCGAGGCCCGCGGCGCCGGAGCCGGGATCCCGTACCTCCATCGCGGCGGGGGAAACAGAAAGTGATGCGGCCGGGGCCCCGGTAGACCCGGCCGTCTCCCCGGCGCGGGCACCCCCGGGACCCGGCGCGGGCACCGAGGCGACGGCGGGGGTCCCCGACCGAGGCCCGCGGCGCCGGAGCCGGGATCCCGTACCTCCATCGCGGCGGGGGAAACGGAAAGTGATCCGGCCGGGGCCCCGGTAGACCCGGCCGTCTCCCCGGCGCGGGCACCCCCGGGGCCCGGCGCTGGCACCGAGGCGAAGGGGGAGGTCCCCGACCGAGGCCCGCGGCGCCGGAGCCGGGATCCCGTACCTCCATCGCGGCGGGGGAAACAGAAAGTGATGCGGCCGGGGCCCCGGTAGACCCGGCCGTCTCCCCGGCGCGGGCATCCCCGGGACCCGGCGCGGGCACCGAGGCGACGGCGGGGGTCCCCGACCGAGGCTCGCGGCGCCGGAGCCGGGATCCCGTACCTCCATCGCGGCGGGGGAAACGGAAAGACTGATCCGGCCGAGGCCCCGGTAGACCCGGCCGTCTCCCCGGCGCGGGCACCCCCGGGGCCTGGCGCGGGCACCGAGGCGAAGGGGGAGGTCCCCGACCGAGGCCCGCGGCGCCGGAGCCGGGATCCCGTACCTCCATCGCGGCGTGGGAAACGGAAAGACTGATCCGGCCGAGGCCCCGGTAGACCGGGACGGATGCCGGGCGCGGGCACCCCCGGGGCCCGGCGCTGTCACCGAGGCGACGGCGGGGGTCCCCGACCGAGGCCCGCGGCGCCGGAGCCGGGATCCCCTAGTTCCATCGCGGCGGGGGAAACGGAAAGAGTGATCCGGCCGGGGCCCCGGTAAGCCGGACCCGCCCAAGGCCGTCCCGGTAGACCCGGCCGTCTGCCCGGCGCGGGCACCCCCGGGGCCCGGCGCGGGCAGCGACGCGACGGCGGGGTTCCCCGACCGAGGCCCGCGGCCCCGGAGCCGGGATCCCCTTCCGCCCCGCCGGGCTCGCCGGGCCCCTGAGCGGTGGACCGGCGGCTCTCCCTGGCCGGCGCCCGGCTGCGCCAAAGTGGAGCGTTCCCACCCCGGTCTACTCCGAAGGCGGCGAGGGGAGAGAGTCGGCGGGCCCGGCCGGCGTCGGCATCCGGGACTCCCGCCGTTTCCCGGCCGCCGAGGCCTAGAAGCCCCACGTCGATGGGGATCCCAAGGCCGGGTCCGC
>NW_028269838.1:35000-37500 GCF_059756535.1 Pantherophis guttatus | reverse complement strand
TTCTTTTCTTTTCTTTTCTTTTCTTTTTTTGCCTCGCCTCCCCTCCCCTCCCTTCCCGAGTAGACCGGCGCCTAAACGAGGCACTTGGTTTATTTCCCGCCCCTTTTCTTTTCTTTTTTTTTGGCCTCGCCGAGTAGACCGGCGTCCAAAGGAGACACTTAGTTTTCCCCCCGCCCTTTTTCTTTTCTTTTCTTTTCTTTTCTTTTTTTGCCTCGCCTCCCCTCCCCTCCCTTCCCGAGTAGACCGGCGCCTAAACGAGGCACTTGGTTTTTTTTCCCCACCCCTTTTCCCGCTCTCCGCTTAAATGTCAGTATCGCCGCCGGTCGATCGTCGTTTTAGTTTTAAAACGGTCATAAAAGCGGAATACGTTTTGAAAGTCGACGAGCCCGGTGTGTGGAGACCGGAATTGGGCAAGCTGTGCTCTCGTCTTCTGGGGGTGACATTTCTCCCTGAGCGCTGCTGGCATTAGAAAGACCATTCGAAGACGGGTTAGGGTCGGGGTCGGGGAAGCGAGCGTCAGGTCTCGCCGCCCCGATTTTTCCAACCAAGAAAGCAGGACGCTTGAAACCGCGATGCGAGCTTGGACCGGAAGGCTTGCGATAGCAAGAGATCTAGGCAAGAACGGAAGCTTTTCACTTCAAACAAACCAGCTATTTAAAGCAACCCCTCGCACGCGACATCCATCGTGGCAGGGAAACAGAAACAGAGACGCCGGCCCGGCCGAGGCTGCCGGAGCGGCCCGGTAGACCGGGCCGCCGTCTGCCCGTCTTTAAGTCGAAAGACGACTTTAAATCTAAAAACGGTTTTAAGTCAAAAGTGTGGGTTAGGGTTAGGGGAAAAAGTTGTGGGGTTAGGGTTAGGGGAAAAAGCTGTAGGGTTAGGGTTAGAGAAAACAGTTGTAGGGTTAGGGTTAGGGTCAGGGTTAGGGAAAATAGTTGTAGGGTTAGGGTTAGGGTTAGGGTTAGAGAAAAAAGTTGTAGGCTTAGGCTTAGAGAAACAAGTTGTAGGGTTAGGGTTAGGGTTAGGGTTAGGGTTAGGGTTAGGGTTAGGGTTAGGGTTAGGGTTAGGGTTAGAGAAAAAAGTTGTAGGCTTAGCCTTAGGTTTAGGCTTAGGCTTAGAGAAACAAGTTGTAGGGTTAGGGTTAGGGTTAGGGTTAGGGGGAAAAGTTGTAGGGTTAGGGTTAGGGTCAGGGTTAGGGAGAAAAGTTGTAGGGCTAGGGTTAGGTTCAGGTTCAGGCTCAGGGTTATCATTCTGGAAATGATATTAGCAGAAGCAATGGAGGAAAGCGAGGAGAGGGAGGGAGGGAGGGAGGGATAGATATTAAACGGGATGGACGAAACGTATAGAGCGCACACAAGACACGCGATGAGAAACCACCCGCCCAGAGAAATTCATGTCCGATTTACCGAGAAGACAGGGAGGGCAGAGAGATCGCCATGGATGAGAAACACGACGAGAAAGCACAAAATATCGGCGAGCCGAAATATCGGCGAGCTGGCGAGAGCAAAGATATCGAGTAGATTCAAGAGAGAAAGCGGAATTATTTTATAAACAACGTAGAGATGACCAAGAACAGGAAAGATGGGGAGATGAAAGTGGGGACGGACGACGGGAGGAGAAGAAAGAACAGCCAAAAGAGAGCCAAGAAAGCCAACAAAACGAGAAAGCGTCGAGAGAAGGAGCAGGAGCAGAAGACGTTAAAGAAAGAACCAAGGGACCTAAGAACGACTTGCTCGACAAAGCAAATAGATCAGTAAGAAATGGAAGAAGAAATAAAAATAATTTCCTGGACTAGAAATGGACTGGATTCGGCCATTCGGCAAGAGGAAGGAAAATATGGAATAAATGAGGGAAGTTAAGATCAGAAATGATAGGCCTACGAGAGGTTCCTCTGGGAAAGCTACACCCAAAACTTTTGAGGAAGGAAGATGGCAGAAATTGGAACAAACTTTTCACTTGAAGGGAAGCTTTTCACGTCAAACCAGCTATTTAAATCAACCCCTCGCAGCCATCCTGGCAGAGAAGCAGAAAACCGAAACACTCCAGTCCGGCCGAGGCCCGGGTAAACCGGTCCCGCCCGAGCGAGCGTCCCGGTAGACCGGGACGGCTGCCGGGCGCGGGCACCCCCGGGGCCCGGCGCTGGCACCGAGGCGAAGGGGGAGGTCCCCGACCGAGGCCCGCGGCGCCGGAGCCGGGATCCCGTACCTCCATCGCGGCGGGGGAAACGGAAAGACTGACCCGGCCGAGGCCCCGGTAGACCGGGACGGCTGCCGGGCGCGGGCATCCCCGGGGCCCGGCGCTGGCACCGAGGCGAAGGGGGAGGTCCCCGACCGAGGCCCGCGGCGCCGGAGCCGGGATCCCGTACCTCCATCGCGGCGGGGGAAACGGAAAGACTGACCCGGCCGAGGCCCCGGTAGACCGGGACGGCTGCCGGGCGCGGGCACCCCCGGGGCCCGGCGCTGGCAACGAGGCGAAGGGGGAGGTCCCCGACCGAGGCCCG
>NW_028269838.1:20000-22500 GCF_059756535.1 Pantherophis guttatus | reverse complement strand
TTAGGGTTAGGGTTAGGGGGAAAAGTTGTAGGGTTAGGGTTAGGGTCAGGGTTAGGGAGAAAAGTTGTAGGGCTAGGGTTAGGTTCAGGTTCAGGCTCAGGGTTATCATTCTGGAAATGATATTAGCAGAAGCAATGGAGGAAAGCGAGGAGAGGGAGGGAGGGAGGGAGGGATAGATATTAAACGGGATGGACGAAACGTATAGAGCGCACACAAGACACGCGATGAGAAACCACCCGCCCAGAGAAATTCATGTCCGATTTACCGAGAAGACAGGGAGGGCAGAGAGATCGCCATGGATGAGAAACACGACGAGAAAGCACAAAATATCGGCGAGCCGAAATATCGGCGAGCTGGCGAGAGCAAAGATATCGAGTAGATTCAAGAGAGAAAGCGGAATTATTTTATAAACAACGTAGAGATGACCAAGAACAGGAAAGATGGGGAGATGAAAGTGGGGACGGACGACGGGAGGAGAAGAAAGAACAGCCAAAAGAGAGCCAAGAAAGCCAACAAAACGAGAAAGCGTCGAGAGAAGGAGCAGGAGCAGAAGACGTTAAAGAAAGAACCAAGGGACCTAAGAACGACTTGCTCGACAAAGCAAATAGATCAGTAAGAAATGGAAGAAGAAATAAAAATAATTTCCTGGACTAGAAATGGACTGGATTCGGCCATTCGGCAAGAGGAAGGAAAATATGGAATAAATGAGGGAAGTTAAGATCAGAAATGATAGGCCTACGAGAGGTTCCTCTGGGAAAGCTACACCCAAAACTTTTGAGGAAGGAAGATGGCAGAAATTGGAACAAACTTTTCACTTGAAGGGAAGCTTTTCACGTCAAACCAGCTATTTAAATCAACCCCTCGCAGCCATCCTGGCAGAGAAGCAGAAAACCGAAACACTCCAGTCCGGCCGAGGCCCGGGTAAACCGGTCCCGCCCGAGCGAGCGTCCCGGTAGACCGGGACGGCTGCCGGGCGCGGGCACCCCCGGGGCCCGGCGCTGGCACCGAGGCGAAGGGGGAGGTCCCCGACCGAGGCCCGCGGCGCCGGAGCCGGGATCCCGTACCTCCATCGCGGCGGGGGAAACGGAAAGACTGACCCGGCCGAGGCCCCGGTAGACCGGGACGGCTGCCGGGCGCGGGCATCCCCGGGGCCCGGCGCTGGCACCGAGGCGAAGGGGGAGGTCCCCGACCGAGGCCCGCGGCGCCGGAGCCGGGATCCCGTACCTCCATCGCGGCGGGGGAAACGGAAAGACTGACCCGGCCGAGGCCCCGGTAGACCGGGACGGCTGCCGGGCGCGGGCACCCCCGGGGCCCGGCGCTGGCAACGAGGCGAAGGGGGAGGTCCCCGACCGAGGCCCGCGGCGCCGGAGCCGGGATCCCGTACCTCCATCGCGGCGGGGGAAACAGAAAGTGATGCGGCCGGGGCCCCGGTAGACCCGGCCGTCTCCCCGGCGCGGGCACCCCCGGGACCCGGCGCGGGCACCGAGGCGACGGCGGGGGTCCCCGACCGAGGCTCGCGGCGCCGGAGCCGGGATCCCGTACCTCCATCGCGGCGGGGGAAACGGAAAGTGATCCGGCCGGGGCCCCGGTAGACCGGGACGGCTGCCGGGCGCGGGCACCCCCGGGGCCCGGCGCTGGCACCGAGGCGAAGGGGGAGGTCCCCGACCGAGGCCCGCGGCGCCGGAGCCGGGATCCCGTACCTCCATCGCGGCGGGGGAAACAGAAAGTGATGCGGCCGGGGCCCCGGTAGACCCGGCCGTCTCCCCGGCGCGGGCACCCCCGGGACCCGGCGCGGGCACCGAGGCGACGGCGGGGGTCCCCGACCGAGGCCCGCGGCGCCGGAGCCGGGATCCCGTACCTCCATCGCGGCGGGGGAAACGGAAAGTGATCCGGCCGGGGCCCCGGTAGACCCGGCCGTCTCCCCGGCGCGGGCACCCCCGGGGCCCGGCGCTGGCACCGAGGCGAAGGGGGAGGTCCCCGACCGAGGCCCGCGGCGCCGGAGCCGGGATCCCGTACCTCCATCGCGGCGGGGGAAACAGAAAGTGATGCGGCCGGGGCCCCGGTAGACCCGGCCGTCTCCCCGGCGCGGGCACCCCCGGGACCCGGCGCGGGCACCGAGGCGACGGCGGGGGTCCCCGACCGAGGCCCGCGGCGCCGGAGCCGGGATCCCGTACCTCCATCGCGGCGGGGGAAACGGAAAGTGATCCGGCCGGGGCCCCGGTAGACCCGGCCGTCTCCCCGGCGCGGGCACCCCCGGGGCCCGGCGCTGGCACCGAGGCGAAGGGGGAGGTCCCCGACCGAGGCCCGCGGCGCCGGAGCCGGGATCCCGTACCTCCATCGCGGCGGGGGAAACAGAAAGTGATGCGGCCGGGGCCCCGGTAGACCCGGCCGTCTCCCCGGCGCGGGCATCCCCGGGACCCGGCGCGGGCACCGAGGCGACGGCGGGGGTCCCCGACCGAGGCTCGCGGCGCCGGAGCCGGGATCCCGTACCTCCATCGCG
>NW_028269838.1:5000-7500 GCF_059756535.1 Pantherophis guttatus | reverse complement strand
TGGACTAGAAATGGACTGGATTCGGCCATTCGGCAAGAGGAAGGAAAATATGGAATAAATGAGGGAAGTTAAGATCAGAAATGATAGGCCTACGAGAGGTTCCTCTGGGAAAGCTACACCCAAAACTTTTGAGGAAGGAAGATGGCAGAAATTGGAACAAACTTTTCACTTGAAGGGAAGCTTTTCACGTCAAACCAGCTATTTAAATCAACCCCTCGCAGCCATCCTGGCAGAGAAGCAGAAAACCGAAACACTCCAGTCCGGCCGAGGCCCGGGTAAACCGGTCCCGCCCGAGCGAGCGTCCCGGTAGACCGGGACGGCTGCCGGGCGCGGGCACCCCCGGGGCCCGGCGCTGGCACCGAGGCGAAGGGGGAGGTCCCCGACCGAGGCCCGCGGCGCCGGAGCCGGGATCCCGTACCTCCATCGCGGCGGGGGAAACGGAAAGACTGACCCGGCCGAGGCCCCGGTAGACCGGGACGGCTGCCGGGCGCGGGCATCCCCGGGGCCCGGCGCTGGCACCGAGGCGAAGGGGGAGGTCCCCGACCGAGGCCCGCGGCGCCGGAGCCGGGATCCCGTACCTCCATCGCGGCGGGGGAAACGGAAAGACTGACCCGGCCGAGGCCCCGGTAGACCGGGACGGCTGCCGGGCGCGGGCACCCCCGGGGCCCGGCGCTGGCAACGAGGCGAAGGGGGAGGTCCCCGACCGAGGCCCGCGGCGCCGGAGCCGGGATCCCGTACCTCCATCGCGGCGGGGGAAACAGAAAGTGATGCGGCCGGGGCCCCGGTAGACCCGGCCGTCTCCCCGGCGCGGGCACCCCCGGGACCCGGCGCGGGCACCGAGGCGACGGCGGGGGTCCCCGACCGAGGCTCGCGGCGCCGGAGCCGGGATCCCGTACCTCCATCGCGGCGGGGGAAACGGAAAGTGATCCGGCCGGGGCCCCGGTAGACCGGGACGGCTGCCGGGCGCGGGCACCCCCGGGGCCCGGCGCTGGCACCGAGGCGAAGGGGGAGGTCCCCGACCGAGGCCCGCGGCGCCGGAGCCGGGATCCCGTACCTCCATCGCGGCGGGGGAAACAGAAAGTGATGCGGCCGGGGCCCCGGTAGACCCGGCCGTCTCCCCGGCGCGGGCACCCCCGGGACCCGGCGCGGGCACCGAGGCGACGGCGGGGGTCCCCGACCGAGGCCCGCGGCGCCGGAGCCGGGATCCCGTACCTCCATCGCGGCGGGGGAAACGGAAAGTGATCCGGCCGGGGCCCCGGTAGACCCGGCCGTCTCCCCGGCGCGGGCACCCCCGGGGCCCGGCGCTGGCACCGAGGCGAAGGGGGAGGTCCCCGACCGAGGCCCGCGGCGCCGGAGCCGGGATCCCGTACCTCCATCGCGGCGGGGGAAACAGAAAGTGATGCGGCCGGGGCCCCGGTAGACCCGGCCGTCTCCCCGGCGCGGGCACCCCCGGGACCCGGCGCGGGCACCGAGGCGACGGCGGGGGTCCCCGACCGAGGCCCGCGGCGCCGGAGCCGGGATCCCGTACCTCCATCGCGGCGGGGGAAACGGAAAGTGATCCGGCCGGGGCCCCGGTAGACCCGGCCGTCTCCCCGGCGCGGGCACCCCCGGGGCCCGGCGCTGGCACCGAGGCGAAGGGGGAGGTCCCCGACCGAGGCCCGCGGCGCCGGAGCCGGGATCCCGTACCTCCATCGCGGCGGGGGAAACAGAAAGTGATGCGGCCGGGGCCCCGGTAGACCCGGCCGTCTCCCCGGCGCGGGCATCCCCGGGACCCGGCGCGGGCACCGAGGCGACGGCGGGGGTCCCCGACCGAGGCTCGCGGCGCCGGAGCCGGGATCCCGTACCTCCATCGCGGCGGGGGAAACGGAAAGACTGATCCGGCCGAGGCCCCGGTAGACCCGGCCGTCTCCCCGGCGCGGGCACCCCCGGGGCCCGGCGCGGGCACCGAGGCGAAGGGGGAGGTCCCCGACCGAGGCCCGCGGCGCCGGAGCCGGGATCCCGTACCTCCATCGCGGCGTGGGAAACGGAAAGACTGATCCGGCCGAGGCCCCGGTAGACCGGGACGGATGCCGGGCGCGGGCACCCCCGGGGCCCGGCGCTGTCACCGAGGCGACGGCGGGGGTCCCCGACCGAGGCCCGCGGCGCCGGAGCCGGGATCCCCTAGTTCCATCGCGGCGGGGGAAACGGAAAGAGTGATCCGGCCGGGGCCCCGGTAAGCCGGACCCGCCCAAGGCCGTCCCGGTAGACCCGGCCGTCTGCCCGGCGCGGGCACCCCCGGGGCCCGGCGCGGGCAGCGACGCGACGGCGGGGTTCCCCGACCGAGGCCCGCGGCCCCGGAGCCGGGATCCCCTTCCGCCCCGCCGGGCTCGCCGGGCCCCTGAGCGGTGGACCGGCGGCTCTCCCTGGCCGGGGCCCGGCTGCGCCAAAGTGGAGCGTTCCCACCCCGGTCTACTCCGAAGGCGGCGAGGGGAGAGAGTCGGCGGGCCCGGCCGGCGTCGGC
>NW_028269837.1:217500-220000 GCF_059756535.1 Pantherophis guttatus | reverse complement strand
CTCCCCCTTCGCCTCGGTGCCAGCGCCGGGCCCCGGGGGTGCCCGCGCCGGGGAGACGGCCGGGTCTACCGGGGCCCCGGCCGGATCACTTTCCGTTTCCCCCGCCGCGATGGAGGTACGGGATCCCGGCTCCGGCGCCGCGGGCCTCGGTCGGGGACCTCCCCCTTCGCCTCGGTGCCCGCGCCGGGCCCCGGGGGTGCCCGCGCCGGGGAGACGGCCGGGTCTACCGGGCCTCGGCCGGATCAGTCTTTCCGTTTCCCCCGCCGCGATGGAGGTACGGGATCCCGGCTCCGGCGCCGCGAGCCTCGGTCGGGGACCTCCCCCTTCGCCTCGGTGCCAGCGCCGGGCCCCGGGGGTGCCCGCGCCGGGGAGACGGCCGGGTCTACCGGGGCCCCGGCCGGATCACTTTCCGTTTCCCCCGCCGCGATGGAGGTACGGGATCCCGGCTCCGGCGCCGCGGGCCTCGGTCGGGGACCTCCCCCTTCGCCTCGGTGCCAGCGCCGGGCCCCGGGGGTGCCCGCGCCCGGCAGCCGTCCCGGTCTACCGGGGCCTCGGCCGGGTCAGTCTTTCCGTTTCCCCCGCCGCGATGGAGGTACGGGATCCCGGCTCCGGCGCCGCGGGCCTCGGTCGGGGACCTCCCCCTTCGCCTCGGTGCCAGCGCCGGGCCCCGGGGGTGCCCGCGCCGGGGAGACGGCCGGGTCTACCGGGGCCCCGGCCGGATCACTTTCCGTTTCCCCCGCCGCGATGGAGGTACGGGATCCCGGGTCCGGCGCCGCGAGCCTCGGTCGGGGACCCCCGCCGTCGCCTCGGTGCCCGCGCCGGGTCCCGGGGGTGCCCGCGCCGGGGAGACGGCCGGGTCTACCGGGGCCCCGGCCGCATCACTTTCCGTTTCCCCCGCCGCGATGGAGGTACGGGATCCCGGCTCCGGCGCCGCGGGCCTCGGTCGGGGACCTCCCCCTTCGCCTCGTTGCCAGCGCCGGGCCCCGGGGGTGCCCGCGCCCGGCAGCCGTCCCGGTCTACCGGGGCCTCGGCCGGGTCAGTCTTTCCGTTTCCCCCGCCGCGATGGAGGTACGGGATCCCGGCTCCGGCGCCGCGGGCCTCGGTCGGGGACCTCCCCCTTCGCCTCGTTGCCAGCGCCGGGCCCCGGGGGTGCCCGCGCCCGGCAGCCGTCCCGGTCTACCGTGGCCTCGGCCGGGTCAGTCTTTCCGTTTCCCCCGCCGCGATGGAGGTACGGGATCCCGGCTCCGGCGCCGCGGGCCTCGGTCGGGGACCTCCCCCTTCGCCTCGGTGCCAGCGCCGGGCCCCGGGGGTGCCCGCGCCCGGCAGCCGTCCCGGTCTACCGGGGCCTCGGCCGGGTCAGTCTTTCCGTTTCCCCCGCCGCGATGGAGGTACGGGATCCCGGCTCCGGCGCCGCGGGCCTCGGTCGGGGACCTCCCCCTTCGCCTCGGTGCCAGCGCCGGGCCCCGGGGGTGCCCGCGCCCGGCAGCCGTCCCGGTCTACCGGGACGCTCGCTCGGGCGGGACCGGTTTACCCGGGCCTCGGCCGGACTGGAGTGTTTCGGTTTTCTGCTTCTCTGCCAGGATGGCTGCGAGGGGTTGATTTAAATAGCTGGTTTGACGTGAAAAGCTTCCCTTCAAGTGAAAAGTTTGTTCCAATTTCTGCCATCTTCCTTCCTCAAAAGTTTTGGGTGTAGCTTTCCCAGAGGAACCTCTCGTAGGCCTATCATTTCTGATCTTAACTTCCCTCATTTATTCCATATTTTCCTTCCTCTTGCCGAATGGCCGAATCCAGTCCATTTCTAGTCCAGGAAATTATTTTTATTTCTTCTTCCATTTCTTACTGATCTATTTGCTTTGTCGAGCAAGTCGTTCTTAGGTCCCTTGGTTCTTTCTTTAACGTCTTCTGCTCCTGCTCCTTCTCTCGACGCTTTCTCGTTTTGTTGGCTTTCTTGGCTCTCTTTTGGCTGTTCTTTCTTCTCCTCCCGTCGTCCGTCCCCACTTTCATCTCCCCATCTTTCCTGTTCTTGGTCATCTCTACGTTGTTTATAAAATAATTCCGCTTTCTCTCTTGAATCTACTCGATATCTTTGCTCTCGCCAGCTCGCCGATATTTCAGCTCGCCGATATTTTGTGCTTTCTCGTCGTGTTTCTCATCCATGGCGATCTCTCTGCCCTCCCTGTCTTCTCGGTAAATCGGACATGAATTTCTCTGGGCGGGTGGTTTCTCATCGCGTGTCTTGTGTGCGCTCTATACGTTTCGTCCATCCCGTTTAATATCTATCCCTCCCTCCCTCCCTCTCCTCGCTTTCCTCCATTGCTTCTGCTAATATCATTTCCAGAATGATAACCCTGAGCCTGAACCTGAACCTAACCCTAGCCCTACAACTTTTCTCCCTAACCCTGACCCTAACCCTAACCCTACAACTTTTCCCCCTAACCCTAACCCTAACCCTAACCCTACAACTTGTTTCTCTAAGCCTAAGCCTAAACCTAAGGCTAAG
>NW_028269837.1:202500-205000 GCF_059756535.1 Pantherophis guttatus | reverse complement strand
CCTCCCCCTTCGCCTCGTTGCCAGCGCCGGGCCCCGGGGGTGCCCGCGCCCGGCAGCCGTCCCGGTCTACCGTGGCCTCGGCCGGGTCAGTCTTTCCGTTTCCCCCGCCGCGATGGAGGTACGGGATCCCGGCTCCGGCGCCGCGGGCCTCGGTCGGGGACCTCCCCCTTCGCCTCGGTGCCAGCGCCGGGCCCCGGGGGTGCCCGCGCCCGGCAGCCGTCCCGGTCTACCGGGGCCTCGGCCGGGTCAGTCTTTCCGTTTCCCCCGCCGCGATGGAGGTACGGGATCCCGGCTCCGGCGCCGCGGGCCTCGGTCGGGGACCTCCCCCTTCGCCTCGGTGCCAGCGCCGGGCCCCGGGGGTGCCCGCGCCCGGCAGCCGTCCCGGTCTACCGGGACGCTCGCTCGGGCGGGACCGGTTTACCCGGGCCTCGGCCGGACTGGAGTGTTTCGGTTTTCTGCTTCTCTGCCAGGATGGCTGCGAGGGGTTGATTTAAATAGCTGGTTTGACGTGAAAAGCTTCCCTTCAAGTGAAAAGTTTGTTCCAATTTCTGCCATCTTCCTTCCTCAAAAGTTTTGGGTGTAGCTTTCCCAGAGGAACCTCTCGTAGGCCTATCATTTCTGATCTTAACTTCCCTCATTTATTCCATATTTTCCTTCCTCTTGCCGAATGGCCGAATCCAGTCCATTTCTAGTCCAGGAAATTATTTTTATTTCTTCTTCCATTTCTTACTGATCTATTTGCTTTGTCGAGCAAGTCGTTCTTAGGTCCCTTGGTTCTTTCTTTAACGTCTTCTGCTCCTGCTCCTTCTCTCGACGCTTTCTCGTTTTGTTGGCTTTCTTGGCTCTCTTTTGGCTGTTCTTTCTTCTCCTCCCGTCGTCCGTCCCCACTTTCATCTCCCCATCTTTCCTGTTCTTGGTCATCTCTACGTTGTTTATAAAATAATTCCGCTTTCTCTCTTGAATCTACTCGATATCTTTGCTCTCGCCAGCTCGCCGATATTTCAGCTCGCCGATATTTTGTGCTTTCTCGTCGTGTTTCTCATCCATGGCGATCTCTCTGCCCTCCCTGTCTTCTCGGTAAATCGGACATGAATTTCTCTGGGCGGGTGGTTTCTCATCGCGTGTCTTGTGTGCGCTCTATACGTTTCGTCCATCCCGTTTAATATCTATCCCTCCCTCCCTCCCTCTCCTCGCTTTCCTCCATTGCTTCTGCTAATATCATTTCCAGAATGATAACCCTGAGCCTGAACCTGAACCTAACCCTAGCCCTACAACTTTTCTCCCTAACCCTGACCCTAACCCTAACCCTACAACTTTTCCCCCTAACCCTAACCCTAACCCTAACCCTACAACTTGTTTCTCTAAGCCTAAGCCTAAACCTAAGGCTAAGCCTACAACTTTTTTCTCTAACCCTAACCCTAACCCTAACCCTACAACTTGTTTCTCTAAGCCTAAGCCTACAACTTTTTTCTCTAACCCTAACCCTAACCCTAACCCTAACCCTAACCCTACAACTATTTTCCCTAACCCTGACCCTAACCCTAACCCTACAACTGTTTTCTCTAACCCTAACCCTACAGCTTTTTCCCCTAACCCTAACCCCACAACTTTTTCCCCTAACCCTAACCCACACTTTCGACTTAAAACCGTTTTTAGATTTAAAGTCGTCTTTCGACTTAAAGACGGGCAGACGGCGGCCCGGTCTACCGGGCCGCTCCGGCAGCCTCGGCCGGGCCGGCGTCTCTGTTTCTGTTTCCCTGCCACGATGGATGTCGCGTGCGAGGGGTTGCTTTAAATAGCTGGTTTGTTTGAAGTGAAAAGCTTCCGTTCTTGCCTAGATCTCTTGCTATCGCAAGCCTTCCGGTCCAAGCTCGCATCGCGGTTTCAAGCGTCCTGCTTTCTTGGTTGGAAAAATCGGGGCGGCGAGACCTGACGCTCGCTTCCCCGACCCCGACCCTAACCCGTCTTCGAATGGTCTTTCTAAAGCCAGCAGCGCTCAGGGAGAAATGTCACCCCCAGAAGACGAGAGCACAGCTTGCCCAATTCCGGTCTCCACACACCGGGCTCGTCGACTTTCAAAACGTATTCCGCTTTTATGACCGTTTTAAAACTAAAACGACGATCGACCGGCGGCGATACTGACATTTAAGCGGAGAGCGGGAAAAGGGGTGGGGAAAAAAAACCAAGTGCCTCGTTTAGGCGCCGGTCTACTCGGGAAGGGAGGGGAGGGGAGGCGAGGCAAAAAAAGAAAAGAAAAGAAAAGAAAAGAAAAGAAAAAGGGCGGGGGAAAAACTAAGTGTCTCCTTTGGACGCCGGTCTACTCGGCGAGGCCAAAAAAAAAGAAAAGAAAAGGGGCGGGAAATAAACCAAGTGCCTCGTTTAGGCGCCGGTCTACTCGGGAAGGGAGGGGAGGGGAGGCGAGGCAAAAAAAGAAAAGAAAAGAAAAGAAAAGAAAAAGGGCGGGGGAAAAACTAAGTGTCTCCTTTGGACGCCGGTCTAC
>NW_028269837.1:190000-192500 GCF_059756535.1 Pantherophis guttatus | reverse complement strand
ACGGCCTTGGGCGGGTCCGGCTTACCGGGGCCCCGGCCGGATCACTCTTTCCGTTTCCCCCGCCGCGATGGAACTAGGGGATCCCGGCTCCGGCGCCGCGGGCCTCGGTCGGGGACCCCCGCCGTCGCCTCGGTGACAGCGCCGGGCCCCGGGGGTGCCCGCGCCCGGCATCCGTCCCGGTCTACCGGGGCCTCGGCCGGATCAGTCTTTCCGTTTCCCCCGCCGCGATGGAGGTACGGGATCCCGGCTCCGGCGCCGCGAGCCTCGGTCGGGGACCTCCCCCTTCGCCTCGGTGCCAGCGCCGGGCCCCGGGGGTGCCCGCGCCGGGGAGACGGCCGGGTCTACCGGGGCCCCGGCCGGATCACTTTCCGTTTCCCCCGCCGCGATGGAGGTACGGGATCCCGGCTCCGGCGCCGCGGGCCTCGGTCGGGGACCTCCCCCTTCGCCTCGGTGCCCGCGCCGGGCCCCGGGGGTGCCCGCGCCGGGGAGACGGCCGGGTCTACCGGGGCCTCGGCCGGATCAGTCTTTCCGTTTCCCCCGCCGCGATGGAGGTACGGGATCCCGGCTCCGGCGCCGCGAGCCTCGGTCGGGGACCTCCCCCTTCGCCTCGGTGCCAGCGCCGGGCCCCGGGGGTGCCCGCGCCGGGGAGACGGCCGGGTCTACCGGGGCCCCGGCCGGATCACTTTCCGTTTCCCCCGCCGCGATGGAGGTACGGGATCCCGGCTCCGGCGCCGCGGGCCTCGGTCGGGGACCTCCCCCTTCGCCTCGGTGCCAGCGCCGGGCCCCGGGGGTGCCCGCGCCCGGCAGCCGTCCCGGTCTACCGGGGCCTCGGCCGGGTCAGTCTTTCCGTTTCCCCCGCCGCGATGGAGGTACGGGATCCCGGCTCCGGCGCCGCGGGCCTCGGTCGGGGACCTCCCCCTTCGCCTCGGTGCCAGCGCCGGGCCCCGGGGGTGCCCGCGCCGGGGAGACGGCCGGGTCTACCGGGGCCCCGGCCGGATCACTTTCCGTTTCCCCCGCCGCGATGGAGGTACGGGATCCCGGGTCCGGCGCCGCGAGCCTCGGTCGGGGACCCCCGCCGTCGCCTCGGTGCCCGCGCCGGGTCCCGGGGGTGCCCGCGCCGGGGAGACGGCCGGGTCTACCGGGGCCCCGGCCGCATCACTTTCCGTTTCCCCCGCCGCGATGGAGGTACGGGATCCCGGCTCCGGCGCCGCGGGCCTCGGTCGGGGACCTCCCCCTTCGCCTCGTTGCCAGCGCCGGGCCCCGGGGGTGCCCGCGCCCGGCAGCCGTCCCGGTCTACCGGGGCCTCGGCCGGGTCAGTCTTTCCGTTTCCCCCGCCGCGATGGAGGTACGGGATCCCGGCTCCGGCGCCGCGGGCCTCGGTCGGGGACCTCCCCCTTCGCCTCGTTGCCAGCGCCGGGCCCCGGGGGTGCCCGCGCCCGGCAGCCGTCCCGGTCTACCGTGGCCTCGGCCGGGTCAGTCTTTCCGTTTCCCCCGCCGCGATGGAGGTACGGGATCCCGGCTCCGGCGCCGCGGGCCTCGGTCGGGGACCTCCCCCTTCGCCTCGGTGCCAGCGCCGGGCCCCGGGGGTGCCCGCGCCCGGCAGCCGTCCCGGTCTACCGGGGCCTCGGCCGGGTCAGTCTTTCCGTTTCCCCCGCCGCGATGGAGGTACGGGATCCCGGCTCCGGCGCCGCGGGCCTCGGTCGGGGACCTCCCCCTTCGCCTCGGTGCCAGCGCCGGGCCCCGGGGGTGCCCGCGCCCGGCAGCCGTCCCGGTCTACCGGGACGCTCGCTCGGGCGGGACCGGTTTACCCGGGCCTCGGCCGGACTGGAGTGTTTCGGTTTTCTGCTTCTCTGCCAGGATGGCTGCGAGGGGTTGATTTAAATAGCTGGTTTGACGTGAAAAGCTTCCCTTCAAGTGAAAAGTTTGTTCCAATTTCTGCCATCTTCCTTCCTCAAAAGTTTTGGGTGTAGCTTTCCCAGAGGAACCTCTCGTAGGCCTATCATTTCTGATCTTAACTTCCCTCATTTATTCCATATTTTCCTTCCTCTTGCCGAATGGCCGAATCCAGTCCATTTCTAGTCCAGGAAATTATTTTTATTTCTTCTTCCATTTCTTACTGATCTATTTGCTTTGTCGAGCAAGTCGTTCTTAGGTCCCTTGGTTCTTTCTTTAACGTCTTCTGCTCCTGCTCCTTCTCTCGACGCTTTCTCGTTTTGTTGGCTTTCTTGGCTCTCTTTTGGCTGTTCTTTCTTCTCCTCCCGTCGTCCGTCCCCACTTTCATCTCCCCATCTTTCCTGTTCTTGGTCATCTCTACGTTGTTTATAAAATAATTCCGCTTTCTCTCTTGAATCTACTCGATATCTTTGCTCTCGCCAGCTCGCCGATATTTCAGCTCGCCGATATTTTGTGCTTTCTCGTCGTGTTTCTCATCCATGGCGATCTCTCTGCCCTCCCTGTCTTCTCGGTAAATCGGACATGAATTTCTCTGGGCGGGTGGTTT
>NW_028269837.1:175000-177500 GCF_059756535.1 Pantherophis guttatus | reverse complement strand
CCCGCGCCGGGGAGACGGCCGGGTCTACCGGGGCCCCGGCCGCATCACTTTCCGTTTCCCCCGCCGCGATGGAGGTACGGGATCCCGGCTCCGGCGCCGCGGGCCTCGGTCGGGGACCTCCCCCTTCGCCTCGTTGCCAGCGCCGGGCCCCGGGGGTGCCCGCGCCCGGCAGCCGTCCCGGTCTACCGGGGCCTCGGCCGGGTCAGTCTTTCCGTTTCCCCCGCCGCGATGGAGGTACGGGATCCCGGCTCCGGCGCCGCGGGCCTCGGTCGGGGACCTCCCCCTTCGCCTCGTTGCCAGCGCCGGGCCCCGGGGGTGCCCGCGCCCGGCAGCCGTCCCGGTCTACCGTGGCCTCGGCCGGGTCAGTCTTTCCGTTTCCCCCGCCGCGATGGAGGTACGGGATCCCGGCTCCGGCGCCGCGGGCCTCGGTCGGGGACCTCCCCCTTCGCCTCGGTGCCAGCGCCGGGCCCCGGGGGTGCCCGCGCCCGGCAGCCGTCCCGGTCTACCGGGGCCTCGGCCGGGTCAGTCTTTCCGTTTCCCCCGCCGCGATGGAGGTACGGGATCCCGGCTCCGGCGCCGCGGGCCTCGGTCGGGGACCTCCCCCTTCGCCTCGGTGCCAGCGCCGGGCCCCGGGGGTGCCCGCGCCCGGCAGCCGTCCCGGTCTACCGGGACGCTCGCTCGGGCGGGACCGGTTTACCCGGGCCTCGGCCGGACTGGAGTGTTTCGGTTTTCTGCTTCTCTGCCAGGATGGCTGCGAGGGGTTGATTTAAATAGCTGGTTTGACGTGAAAAGCTTCCCTTCAAGTGAAAAGTTTGTTCCAATTTCTGCCATCTTCCTTCCTCAAAAGTTTTGGGTGTAGCTTTCCCAGAGGAACCTCTCGTAGGCCTATCATTTCTGATCTTAACTTCCCTCATTTATTCCATATTTTCCTTCCTCTTGCCGAATGGCCGAATCCAGTCCATTTCTAGTCCAGGAAATTATTTTTATTTCTTCTTCCATTTCTTACTGATCTATTTGCTTTGTCGAGCAAGTCGTTCTTAGGTCCCTTGGTTCTTTCTTTAACGTCTTCTGCTCCTGCTCCTTCTCTCGACGCTTTCTCGTTTTGTTGGCTTTCTTGGCTCTCTTTTGGCTGTTCTTTCTTCTCCTCCCGTCGTCCGTCCCCACTTTCATCTCCCCATCTTTCCTGTTCTTGGTCATCTCTACGTTGTTTATAAAATAATTCCGCTTTCTCTCTTGAATCTACTCGATATCTTTGCTCTCGCCAGCTCGCCGATATTTCAGCTCGCCGATATTTTGTGCTTTCTCGTCGTGTTTCTCATCCATGGCGATCTCTCTGCCCTCCCTGTCTTCTCGGTAAATCGGACATGAATTTCTCTGGGCGGGTGGTTTCTCATCGCGTGTCTTGTGTGCGCTCTATACGTTTCGTCCATCCCGTTTAATATCTATCCCTCCCTCCCTCCCTCTCCTCGCTTTCCTCCATTGCTTCTGCTAATATCATTTCCAGAATGATAACCCTGAGCCTGAACCTGAACCTAACCCTAGCCCTACAACTTTTCTCCCTAACCCTGACCCTAACCCTAACCCTACAACTTTTCCCCCTAACCCTAACCCTAACCCTAACCCTACAACTTGTTTCTCTAAGCCTAAGCCTAAACCTAAGGCTAAGCCTACAACTTTTTTCTCTAACCCTAACCCTAACCCTAACCCTACAACTTGTTTCTCTAAGCCTAAGCCTACAACTTTTTTCTCTAACCCTAACCCTAACCCTAACCCTAACCCTAACCCTACAACTATTTTCCCTAACCCTGACCCTAACCCTAACCCTACAACTGTTTTCTCTAACCCTAACCCTACAGCTTTTTCCCCTAACCCTAACCCCACAACTTTTTCCCCTAACCCTAACCCACACTTTCGACTTAAAACCGTTTTTAGATTTAAAGTCGTCTTTCGACTTAAAGACGGGCAGACGGCGGCCCGGTCTACCGGGCCGCTCCGGCAGCCTCGGCCGGGCCGGCGTCTCTGTTTCTGTTTCCCTGCCACGATGGATGTCGCGTGCGAGGGGTTGCTTTAAATAGCTGGTTTGTTTGAAGTGAAAAGCTTCCGTTCTTGCCTAGATCTCTTGCTATCGCAAGCCTTCCGGTCCAAGCTCGCATCGCGGTTTCAAGCGTCCTGCTTTCTTGGTTGGAAAAATCGGGGCGGCGAGACCTGACGCTCGCTTCCCCGACCCCGACCCTAACCCGTCTTCGAATGGTCTTTCTAAAGCCAGCAGCGCTCAGGGAGAAATGTCACCCCCAGAAGACGAGAGCACAGCTTGCCCAATTCCGGTCTCCACACACCGGGCTCGTCGACTTTCAAAACGTATTCCGCTTTTATGACCGTTTTAAAACTAAAACGACGATCGACCGGCGGCGATACTGACATTTAAGCGGAGAGCGGGAAAAGGGGTGGGGAAAAAAAACCAAGTGCCTCGTTTAGGCGCCGGTCTACTCGGGAAGGGAGG
>NW_028269837.1:162500-165000 GCF_059756535.1 Pantherophis guttatus | reverse complement strand
GGGAGTCCCGGATGCCGACGCCGGCCGGGCCCGCCGACTCTCTCCCCTCGCCGCCTTCGGAGTAGACCGGGGTGGGAACGCTCCACTTTGGCGCAGCCGGGCCCCGGCCAGGGAGAGCCGCCGGTCCACCGCTCAGGGGCCCGGCGAGCCCGGCGGGGCGGAAGGGGATCCCGGCTCCGGGGCCGCGGGCCTCGGTCGGGGACCCCCGCCGTCGCGTCGGTGCCCGCGCCGGGCCCCGGGGGTGCCCGCGCCGGGCAGACGGCCGGGTCTACCGGGACGGCCTTGGGCGGGTCCGGCTTACCGGGGCCCCGGCCGGATCACTCTTTCCGTTTCCCCCGCCGCGATGGAACTAGGGGATCCCGGCTCCGGCGCCGCGGGCCTCGGTCGGGGACCCCCGCCGTCGCCTCGGTGACAGCGCCGGGCCCCGGGGGTGCCCGCGCCCGGCATCCGTCCCGGTCTACCGGGGCCTCGGCCGGATCAGTCTTTCCGTTTCCCCCGCCGCGATGGAGGTACGGGATCCCGGCTCCGGCGCCGCGAGCCTCGGTCGGGGACCTCCCCCTTCGCCTCGGTGCCAGCGCCGGGCCCCGGGGGTGCCCGCGCCGGGGAGACGGCCGGGTCTACCGGGGCCCCGGCCGGATCACTTTCCGTTTCCCCCGCCGCGATGGAGGTACGGGATCCCGGCTCCGGCGCCGCGGGCCTCGGTCGGGGACCTCCCCCTTCGCCTCGGTGCCCGCGCCGGGCCCCGGGGGTGCCCGCGCCGGGGAGACGGCCGGGTCTACCGGGGCCTCGGCCGGATCAGTCTTTCCGTTTCCCCCGCCGCGATGGAGGTACGGGATCCCGGCTCCGGCGCCGCGAGCCTCGGTCGGGGACCTCCCCCTTCGCCTCGGTGCCAGCGCCGGGCCCCGGGGGTGCCCGCGCCGGGGAGACGGCCGGGTCTACCGGGGCCCCGGCCGGATCACTTTCCGTTTCCCCCGCCGCGATGGAGGTACGGGATCCCGGCTCCGGCGCCGCGGGCCTCGGTCGGGGACCTCCCCCTTCGCCTCGGTGCCAGCGCCGGGCCCCGGGGGTGCCCGCGCCCGGCAGCCGTCCCGGTCTACCGGGGCCTCGGCCGGGTCAGTCTTTCCGTTTCCCCCGCCGCGATGGAGGTACGGGATCCCGGCTCCGGCGCCGCGGGCCTCGGTCGGGGACCTCCCCCTTCGCCTCGGTGCCAGCGCCGGGCCCCGGGGGTGCCCGCGCCGGGGAGACGGCCGGGTCTACCGGGGCCCCGGCCGGATCACTTTCCGTTTCCCCCGCCGCGATGGAGGTACGGGATCCCGGGTCCGGCGCCGCGAGCCTCGGTCGGGGACCCCCGCCGTCGCCTCGGTGCCCGCGCCGGGTCCCGGGGGTGCCCGCGCCGGGGAGACGGCCGGGTCTACCGGGGCCCCGGCCGCATCACTTTCCGTTTCCCCCGCCGCGATGGAGGTACGGGATCCCGGCTCCGGCGCCGCGGGCCTCGGTCGGGGACCTCCCCCTTCGCCTCGTTGCCAGCGCCGGGCCCCGGGGGTGCCCGCGCCCGGCAGCCGTCCCGGTCTACCGGGGCCTCGGCCGGGTCAGTCTTTCCGTTTCCCCCGCCGCGATGGAGGTACGGGATCCCGGCTCCGGCGCCGCGGGCCTCGGTCGGGGACCTCCCCCTTCGCCTCGTTGCCAGCGCCGGGCCCCGGGGGTGCCCGCGCCCGGCAGCCGTCCCGATCTACCGTGGCCTCGGCCGGGTCAGTCTTTCCGTTTCCCCCGCCGCGATGGAGGTACGGGATCCCGGCTCCGGCGCCGCGGGCCTCGGTCGGGGACCTCCCCCTTCGCCTCGGTGCCAGCGCCGGGCCCCGGGGGTGCCCGCGCCCGGCAGCCGTCCCGGTCTACCGGGGCCTCGGCCGGGTCAGTCTTTCCGTTTCCCCCGCCGCGATGGAGGTACGGGATCCCGGCTCCGGCGCCGCGGGCCTCGGTCGGGGACCTCCCCCTTCGCCTCGGTGCCAGCGCCGGGCCCCGGGGGTGCCCGCGCCCGGCAGCCGTCCCGGTCTACCGGGGCCTCGGCCGGGTCAGTCTTTCCGTTTCCCCCGCCGCGATGGAGGTACGGGATCCCGGCTCCGGCGCCGCGGGCCTCGGTCGGGGACCTCCCCCTTCGCCTCGTTGCCAGCGCCGGGCCCCGGGGGTGCCCGCGCCCGGCAGCCGTCCCGGTCTACCGTGGCCTCGGCCGGGTCAGTCTTTCCGTTTCCCCCGCCGCGATGGAGGTACGGGATCCCGGCTCCGGCGCCGCGGGCCTCGGTCGGGGACCTCCCCCTTCGCCTCGGTGCCAGCGCCGGGCCCCGGGGGTGCCCGCGCCCGGCAGCCGTCCCGGTCTACCGGGGCCTCGGCCGGGTCAGTCTTTCCGTTTCCCCCGCCGCGATGGAGGTACGGGATCCCGGCTCCGGCGCCGCGGGCCTCGGTCGGGGACCTCCCCCTTCGCCTCGGTGCCAGCGCCGGGCCCCGG
>NW_028269837.1:147500-150000 GCF_059756535.1 Pantherophis guttatus | reverse complement strand
CCGGATCACTTTCCGTTTCCCCCGCCGCGATGGAGGTACGGGATCCCGGCTCCGGCGCCGCGGGCCTCGGTCGGGGACCTCCCCCTTCGCCTCGGTGCCCGCGCCGGGCCCCGGGGGTGCCCGCGCCGGGGAGACGGCCGGGTCTACCGGGGCCTCGGCCGGATCAGTCTTTCCGTTTCCCCCGCCGCGATGGAGGTACGGGATCCCGGCTCCGGCGCCGCGAGCCTCGGTCGGGGACCTCCCCCTTCGCCTCGGTGCCAGCGCCGGGCCCCGGGGGTGCCCGCGCCGGGGAGACGGCCGGGTCTACCGGGGCCCCGGCCGGATCACTTTCCGTTTCCCCCGCCGCGATGGAGGTACGGGATCCCGGCTCCGGCGCCGCGGGCCTCGGTCGGGGACCTCCCCCTTCGCCTCGGTGCCAGCGCCGGGCCCCGGGGGTGCCCGCGCCCGGCAGCCGTCCCGGTCTACCGGGGCCTCGGCCGGGTCAGTCTTTCCGTTTCCCCCGCCGCGATGGAGGTACGGGATCCCGGCTCCGGCGCCGCGGGCCTCGGTCGGGGACCTCCCCCTTCGCCTCGGTGCCAGCGCCGGGCCCCGGGGGTGCCCGCGCCGGGGAGACGGCCGGGTCTACCGGGGCCCCGGCCGGATCACTTTCCGTTTCCCCCGCCGCGATGGAGGTACGGGATCCCGGGTCCGGCGCCGCGAGCCTCGGTCGGGGACCCCCGCCGTCGCCTCGGTGCCCGCGCCGGGTCCCGGGGGTGCCCGCGCCGGGGAGACGGCCGGGTCTACCGGGGCCCCGGCCGCATCACTTTCCGTTTCCCCCGCCGCGATGGAGGTACGGGATCCCGGCTCCGGCGCCGCGGGCCTCGGTCGGGGACCTCCCCCTTCGCCTCGTTGCCAGCGCCGGGCCCCGGGGGTGCCCGCGCCCGGCAGCCGTCCCGGTCTACCGGGGCCTCGGCCGGGTCAGTCTTTCCGTTTCCCCCGCCGCGATGGAGGTACGGGATCCCGGCTCCGGCGCCGCGGGCCTCGGTCGGGGACCTCCCCCTTCGCCTCGTTGCCAGCGCCGGGCCCCGGGGGTGCCCGCGCCCGGCAGCCGTCCCGGTCTACCGTGGCCTCGGCCGGGTCAGTCTTTCCGTTTCCCCCGCCGCGATGGAGGTACGGGATCCCGGCTCCGGCGCCGCGGGCCTCGGTCGGGGACCTCCCCCTTCGCCTCGGTGCCAGCGCCGGGCCCCGGGGGTGCCCGCGCCCGGCAGCCGTCCCGGTCTACCGGGGCCTCGGCCGGGTCAGTCTTTCCGTTTCCCCCGCCGCGATGGAGGTACGGGATCCCGGCTCCGGCGCCGCGGGCCTCGGTCGGGGACCTCCCCCTTCGCCTCGGTGCCAGCGCCGGGCCCCGGGGGTGCCCGCGCCCGGCAGCCGTCCCGGTCTACCGGGACGCTCGCTCGGGCGGGACCGGTTTACCCGGGCCTCGGCCGGACTGGAGTGTTTCGGTTTTCTGCTTCTCTGCCAGGATGGCTGCGAGGGGTTGATTTAAATAGCTGGTTTGACGTGAAAAGCTTCCCTTCAAGTGAAAAGTTTGTTCCAATTTCTGCCATCTTCCTTCCTCAAAAGTTTTGGGTGTAGCTTTCCCAGAGGAACCTCTCGTAGGCCTATCATTTCTGATCTTAACTTCCCTCATTTATTCCATATTTTCCTTCCTCTTGCCGAATGGCCGAATCCAGTCCATTTCTAGTCCAGGAAATTATTTTTATTTCTTCTTCCATTTCTTACTGATCTATTTGCTTTGTCGAGCAAGTCGTTCTTAGGTCCCTTGGTTCTTTCTTTAACGTCTTCTGCTCCTGCTCCTTCTCTCGACGCTTTCTCGTTTTGTTGGCTTTCTTGGCTCTCTTTTGGCTGTTCTTTCTTCTCCTCCCGTCGTCCGTCCCCACTTTCATCTCCCCATCTTTCCTGTTCTTGGTCATCTCTACGTTGTTTATAAAATAATTCCGCTTTCTCTCTTGAATCTACTCGATATCTTTGCTCTCGCCAGCTCGCCGATATTTCAGCTCGCCGATATTTTGTGCTTTCTCGTCGTGTTTCTCATCCATGGCGATCTCTCTGCCCTCCCTGTCTTCTCGGTAAATCGGACATGAATTTCTCTGGGCGGGTGGTTTCTCATCGCGTGTCTTGTGTGCGCTCTATACGTTTCGTCCATCCCGTTTAATATCTATCCCTCCCTCCCTCCCTCTCCTCGCTTTCCTCCATTGCTTCTGCTAATATCATTTCCAGAATGATAACCCTGAGCCTGAACCTGAACCTAACCCTAGCCCTACAACTTTTCTCCCTAACCCTGACCCTAACCCTAACCCTACAACTTTTCCCCCTAACCCTAACCCTAACCCTAACCCTACAACTTGTTTCTCTAAGCCTAAGCCTAAACCTAAGGCTAAGCCTACAACTTTTTTCTCTAACCCTAACCCTAACCCTAACCCTACAACTTGTTTCTCTAAGCCTAAGCCTACAACTTTTT
>NW_028269837.1:132500-135000 GCF_059756535.1 Pantherophis guttatus | reverse complement strand
GCCGGGTCAGTCTTTCCGTTTCCCCCGCCGCGATGGAGGTACGGGATCCCGGCTCCGGCGCCGCGGGCCTCGGTCGGGGACCTCCCCCTTCGCCTCGGTGCCAGCGCCGGGCCCCGGGGGTGCCCGCGCCCGGCAGCCGTCCCGGTCTACCGGGGCCTCGGCCGGGTCAGTCTTTCCGTTTCCCCCGCCGCGATGGAGGTACGGGATCCCGGCTCCGGCGCCGCGGGCCTCGGTCGGGGACCTCCCCCTTCGCCTCGGTGCCAGCGCCGGGCCCCGGGGGTGCCCGCGCCCGGCAGCCGTCCCGGTCTACCGGGACGCTCGCTCGGGCGGGACCGGTTTACCCGGGCCTCGGCCGGACTGGAGTGTTTCGGTTTTCTGCTTCTCTGCCAGGATGGCTGCGAGGGGTTGATTTAAATAGCTGGTTTGACGTGAAAAGCTTCCCTTCAAGTGAAAAGTTTGTTCCAATTTCTGCCATCTTCCTTCCTCAAAAGTTTTGGGTGTAGCTTTCCCAGAGGAACCTCTCGTAGGCCTATCATTTCTGATCTTAACTTCCCTCATTTATTCCATATTTTCCTTCCTCTTGCCGAATGGCCGAATCCAGTCCATTTCTAGTCCAGGAAATTATTTTTATTTCTTCTTCCATTTCTTACTGATCTATTTGCTTTGTCGAGCAAGTCGTTCTTAGGTCCCTTGGTTCTTTCTTTAACGTCTTCTGCTCCTGCTCCTTCTCTCGACGCTTTCTCGTTTTGTTGGCTTTCTTGGCTCTCTTTTGGCTGTTCTTTCTTCTCCTCCCGTCGTCCGTCCCCACTTTCATCTCCCCATCTTTCCTGTTCTTGGTCATCTCTACGTTGTTTATAAAATAATTCCGCTTTCTCTCTTGAATCTACTCGATATCTTTGCTCTCGCCAGCTCGCCGATATTTCAGCTCGCCGATATTTTGTGCTTTCTCGTCGTGTTTCTCATCCATGGCGATCTCTCTGCCCTCCCTGTCTTCTCGGTAAATCGGACATGAATTTCTCTGGGCGGGTGGTTTCTCATCGCGTGTCTTGTGTGCGCTCTATACGTTTCGTCCATCCCGTTTAATATCTATCCCTCCCTCCCTCCCTCTCCTCGCTTTCCTCCATTGCTTCTGCTAATATCATTTCCAGAATGATAACCCTGAGCCTGAACCTGAACCTAACCCTAGCCCTACAACTTTTCTCCCTAACCCTGACCCTAACCCTAACCCTACAACTTTTCCCCCTAACCCTAACCCTAACCCTAACCCTACAACTTGTTTCTCTAAGCCTAAGCCTAAACCTAAGGCTAAGCCTACAACTTTTTTCTCTAACCCTAACCCTAACCCTAACCCTACAACTTGTTTCTCTAAGCCTAAGCCTACAACTTTTTTCTCTAACCCTAACCCTAACCCTAACCCTAACCCTAACCCTACAACTATTTTCCCTAACCCTGACCCTAACCCTAACCCTACAACTGTTTTCTCTAACCCTAACCCTACAGCTTTTTCCCCTAACCCTAACCCCACAACTTTTTCCCCTAACCCTAACCCACACTTTCGACTTAAAACCGTTTTTAGATTTAAAGTCGTCTTTCGACTTAAAGACGGGCAGACGGCGGCCCGGTCTACCGGGCCGCTCCGGCAGCCTCGGCCGGGCCGGCGTCTCTGTTTCTGTTTCCCTGCCACGATGGATGTCGCGTGCGAGGGGTTGCTTTAAATAGCTGGTTTGTTTGAAGTGAAAAGCTTCCGTTCTTGCCTAGATCTCTTGCTATCGCAAGCCTTCCGGTCCAAGCTCGCATCGCGGTTTCAAGCGTCCTGCTTTCTTGGTTGGAAAAATCGGGGCGGCGAGACCTGACGCTCGCTTCCCCGACCCCGACCCTAACCCGTCTTCGAATGGTCTTTCTAAAGCCAGCAGCGCTCAGGGAGAAATGTCACCCCCAGAAGACGAGAGCACAGCTTGCCCAATTCCGGTCTCCACACACCGGGCTCGTCGACTTTCAAAACGTATTCCGCTTTTATGACCGTTTTAAAACTAAAACGACGATCGACCGGCGGCGATACTGACATTTAAGCGGAGAGCGGGAAAAGGGGTGGGGAAAAAAAACCAAGTGCCTCGTTTAGGCGCCGGTCTACTCGGGAAGGGAGGGGAGGGGAGGCGAGGCAAAAAAAGAAAAGAAAAGAAAAGAAAAGAAAAGAAAAAGGGCGGGGGAAAAACTAAGTGTCTCCTTTGGACGCCGGTCTACTCGGCGAGGCCAAAAAAAAAGAAAAGAAAAGGGGCGGGAAATAAACCAAGTGCCTCGTTTAGGCGCCGGTCTACTCGGGAAGGGAGGGGAGGGGAGGCGAGGCAAAAAAAGAAAAGAAAAGAAAAGAAAAGAAAAAGGGCGGGGGAAAAACTAAGTGTCTCCTTTGGACGCCGGTCTACTCGGCGAGGCCAAAAAAAAAGAAAAGAAAAGGGGCGGGAAATAAACCAAGTGCCTCGTTTAGGCGCCGGTCTACTCGGGA
>NW_028269837.1:120000-122500 GCF_059756535.1 Pantherophis guttatus | reverse complement strand
GGATCCCGGCTCCGGCGCCGCGGGCCTCGGTCGGGGACCCCCGCCGTCGCCTCGGTGACAGCGCCGGGCCCCGGGGGTGCCCGCGCCCGGCATCCGTCCCGGTCTACCGGGGCCTCGGCCGGATCAGTCTTTCCGTTTCCCCCGCCGCGATGGAGGTACGGGATCCCGGCTCCGGCGCCGCGAGCCTCGGTCGGGGACCTCCCCCTTCGCCTCGGTGCCAGCGCCGGGCCCCGGGGGTGCCCGCGCCGGGGAGACGGCCGGGTCTACCGGGGCCCCGGCCGGATCACTTTCCGTTTCCCCCGCCGCGATGGAGGTACGGGATCCCGGCTCCGGCGCCGCGGGCCTCGGTCGGGGACCTCCCCCTTCGCCTCGGTGCCCGCGCCGGGCCCCGGGGGTGCCCGCGCCGGGGAGACGGCCGGGTCTACCGGGGCCTCGGCCGGATCAGTCTTTCCGTTTCCCCCGCCGCGATGGAGGTACGGGATCCCGGCTCCGGCGCCGCGAGCCTCGGTCGGGGACCTCCCCCTTCGCCTCGGTGCCAGCGCCGGGCCCCGGGGGTGCCCGCGCCGGGGAGACGGCCGGGTCTACCGGGGCCCCGGCCGGATCACTTTCCGTTTCCCCCGCCGCGATGGAGGTACGGGATCCCGGCTCCGGCGCCGCGGGCCTCGGTCGGGGACCTCCCCCTTCGCCTCGGTGCCAGCGCCGGGCCCCGGGGGTGCCCGCGCCCGGCAGCCGTCCCGGTCTACCGGGGCCTCGGCCGGGTCAGTCTTTCCGTTTCCCCCGCCGCGATGGAGGTACGGGATCCCGGCTCCGGCGCCGCGGGCCTCGGTCGGGGACCTCCCCCTTCGCCTCGGTGCCAGCGCCGGGCCCCGGGGGTGCCCGCGCCGGGGAGACGGCCGGGTCTACCGGGGCCCCGGCCGGATCACTTTCCGTTTCCCCCGCCGCGATGGAGGTACGGGATCCCGGGTCCGGCGCCGCGAGCCTCGGTCGGGGACCCCCGCCGTCGCCTCGGTGCCCGCGCCGGGTCCCGGGGGTGCCCGCGCCGGGGAGACGGCCGGGTCTACCGGGGCCCCGGCCGCATCACTTTCCGTTTCCCCCGCCGCGATGGAGGTACGGGATCCCGGCTCCGGCGCCGCGGGCCTCGGTCGGGGACCTCCCCCTTCGCCTCGTTGCCAGCGCCGGGCCCCGGGGGTGCCCGCGCCCGGCAGCCGTCCCGGTCTACCGGGGCCTCGGCCGGGTCAGTCTTTCCGTTTCCCCCGCCGCGATGGAGGTACGGGATCCCGGCTCCGGCGCCGCGGGCCTCGGTCGGGGACCTCCCCCTTCGCCTCGTTGCCAGCGCCGGGCCCCGGGGGTGCCCGCGCCCGGCAGCCGTCCCGGTCTACCGTGGCCTCGGCCGGGTCAGTCTTTCCGTTTCCCCCGCCGCGATGGAGGTACGGGATCCCGGCTCCGGCGCCGCGGGCCTCGGTCGGGGACCTCCCCCTTCGCCTCGGTGCCAGCGCCGGGCCCCGGGGGTGCCCGCGCCCGGCAGCCGTCCCGGTCTACCGGGGCCTCGGCCGGGTCAGTCTTTCCGTTTCCCCCGCCGCGATGGAGGTACGGGATCCCGGCTCCGGCGCCGCGGGCCTCGGTCGGGGACCTCCCCCTTCGCCTCGGTGCCAGCGCCGGGCCCCGGGGGTGCCCGCGCCCGGCAGCCGTCCCGGTCTACCGGGACGCTCGCTCGGGCGGGACCGGTTTACCCGGGCCTCGGCCGGACTGGAGTGTTTCGGTTTTCTGCTTCTCTGCCAGGATGGCTGCGAGGGGTTGATTTAAATAGCTGGTTTGACGTGAAAAGCTTCCCTTCAAGTGAAAAGTTTGTTCCAATTTCTGCCATCTTCCTTCCTCAAAAGTTTTGGGTGTAGCTTTCCCAGAGGAACCTCTCGTAGGCCTATCATTTCTGATCTTAACTTCCCTCATTTATTCCATATTTTCCTTCCTCTTGCCGAATGGCCGAATCCAGTCCATTTCTAGTCCAGGAAATTATTTTTATTTCTTCTTCCATTTCTTACTGATCTATTTGCTTTGTCGAGCAAGTCGTTCTTAGGTCCCTTGGTTCTTTCTTTAACGTCTTCTGCTCCTGCTCCTTCTCTCGACGCTTTCTCGTTTTGTTGGCTTTCTTGGCTCTCTTTTGGCTGTTCTTTCTTCTCCTCCCGTCGTCCGTCCCCACTTTCATCTCCCCATCTTTCCTGTTCTTGGTCATCTCTACGTTGTTTATAAAATAATTCCGCTTTCTCTCTTGAATCTACTCGATATCTTTGCTCTCGCCAGCTCGCCGATATTTCAGCTCGCCGATATTTTGTGCTTTCTCGTCGTGTTTCTCATCCATGGCGATCTCTCTGCCCTCCCTGTCTTCTCGGTAAATCGGACATGAATTTCTCTGGGCGGGTGGTTTCTCATCGCGTGTCTTGTGTGCGCTCTATACGTTTCGTCCATCCCGTTTAATATCTATCCCTCCCTCCCTCCCTCTCCT
>NW_028269837.1:105000-107500 GCF_059756535.1 Pantherophis guttatus | reverse complement strand
GGGATCCCGGCTCCGGCGCCGCGGGCCTCGGTCGGGGACCTCCCCCTTCGCCTCGTTGCCAGCGCCGGGCCCCGGGGGTGCCCGCGCCCGGCAGCCGTCCCGGTCTACCGGGGCCTCGGCCGGGTCAGTCTTTCCGTTTCCCCCGCCGCGATGGAGGTACGGGATCCCGGCTCCGGCGCCGCGGGCCTCGGTCGGGGACCTCCCCCTTCGCCTCGTTGCCAGCGCCGGGCCCCGGGGGTGCCCGCGCCCGGCAGCCGTCCCGGTCTACCGTGGCCTCGGCCGGGTCAGTCTTTCCGTTTCCCCCGCCGCGATGGAGGTACGGGATCCCGGCTCCGGCGCCGCGGGCCTCGGTCGGGGACCTCCCCCTTCGCCTCGGTGCCAGCGCCGGGCCCCGGGGGTGCCCGCGCCCGGCAGCCGTCCCGGTCTACCGGGGCCTCGGCCGGGTCAGTCTTTCCGTTTCCCCCGCCGCGATGGAGGTACGGGATCCCGGCTCCGGCGCCGCGGGCCTCGGTCGGGGACCTCCCCCTTCGCCTCGGTGCCAGCGCCGGGCCCCGGGGGTGCCCGCGCCCGGCAGCCGTCCCGGTCTACCGGGACGCTCGCTCGGGCGGGACCGGTTTACCCGGGCCTCGGCCGGACTGGAGTGTTTCGGTTTTCTGCTTCTCTGCCAGGATGGCTGCGAGGGGTTGATTTAAATAGCTGGTTTGACGTGAAAAGCTTCCCTTCAAGTGAAAAGTTTGTTCCAATTTCTGCCATCTTCCTTCCTCAAAAGTTTTGGGTGTAGCTTTCCCAGAGGAACCTCTCGTAGGCCTATCATTTCTGATCTTAACTTCCCTCATTTATTCCATATTTTCCTTCCTCTTGCCGAATGGCCGAATCCAGTCCATTTCTAGTCCAGGAAATTATTTTTATTTCTTCTTCCATTTCTTACTGATCTATTTGCTTTGTCGAGCAAGTCGTTCTTAGGTCCCTTGGTTCTTTCTTTAACGTCTTCTGCTCCTGCTCCTTCTCTCGACGCTTTCTCGTTTTGTTGGCTTTCTTGGCTCTCTTTTGGCTGTTCTTTCTTCTCCTCCCGTCGTCCGTCCCCACTTTCATCTCCCCATCTTTCCTGTTCTTGGTCATCTCTACGTTGTTTATAAAATAATTCCGCTTTCTCTCTTGAATCTACTCGATATCTTTGCTCTCGCCAGCTCGCCGATATTTCAGCTCGCCGATATTTTGTGCTTTCTCGTCGTGTTTCTCATCCATGGCGATCTCTCTGCCCTCCCTGTCTTCTCGGTAAATCGGACATGAATTTCTCTGGGCGGGTGGTTTCTCATCGCGTGTCTTGTGTGCGCTCTATACGTTTCGTCCATCCCGTTTAATATCTATCCCTCCCTCCCTCCCTCTCCTCGCTTTCCTCCATTGCTTCTGCTAATATCATTTCCAGAATGATAACCCTGAGCCTGAACCTGAACCTAACCCTAGCCCTACAACTTTTCTCCCTAACCCTGACCCTAACCCTAACCCTACAACTTTTCCCCCTAACCCTAACCCTAACCCTAACCCTACAACTTGTTTCTCTAAGCCTAAGCCTAAACCTAAGGCTAAGCCTACAACTTTTTTCTCTAACCCTAACCCTAACCCTAACCCTACAACTTGTTTCTCTAAGCCTAAGCCTACAACTTTTTTCTCTAACCCTAACCCTAACCCTAACCCTAACCCTAACCCTACAACTATTTTCCCTAACCCTGACCCTAACCCTAACCCTACAACTGTTTTCTCTAACCCTAACCCTACAGCTTTTTCCCCTAACCCTAACCCCACAACTTTTTCCCCTAACCCTAACCCACACTTTCGACTTAAAACCGTTTTTAGATTTAAAGTCGTCTTTCGACTTAAAGACGGGCAGACGGCGGCCCGGTCTACCGGGCCGCTCCGGCAGCCTCGGCCGGGCCGGCGTCTCTGTTTCTGTTTCCCTGCCACGATGGATGTCGCGTGCGAGGGGTTGCTTTAAATAGCTGGTTTGTTTGAAGTGAAAAGCTTCCGTTCTTGCCTAGATCTCTTGCTATCGCAAGCCTTCCGGTCCAAGCTCGCATCGCGGTTTCAAGCGTCCTGCTTTCTTGGTTGGAAAAATCGGGGCGGCGAGACCTGACGCTCGCTTCCCCGACCCCGACCCTAACCCGTCTTCGAATGGTCTTTCTAAAGCCAGCAGCGCTCAGGGAGAAATGTCACCCCCAGAAGACGAGAGCACAGCTTGCCCAATTCCGGTCTCCACACACCGGGCTCGTCGACTTTCAAAACGTATTCCGCTTTTATGACCGTTTTAAAACTAAAACGACGATCGACCGGCGGCGATACTGACATTTAAGCGGAGAGCGGGAAAAGGGGTGGGGAAAAAAAACCAAGTGCCTCGTTTAGGCGCCGGTCTACTCGGGAAGGGAGGGGAGGGGAGGCGAGGCAAAAAAAGAAAAGAAAAGAAAAGAAAAGAAAAGAAAAAGGGCGGGGGAAAAACTAAGTGTCT
>NW_028269837.1:92500-95000 GCF_059756535.1 Pantherophis guttatus | reverse complement strand
AACGCTCCACTTTGGCGCAGCCGGGCCCCGGCCAGGGAGAGCCGCCGGTCCACCGCTCAGGGGCCCGGCGAGCCCGGCGGGGCGGAAGGGGATCCCGGCTCCGGGGCCGCGGGCCTCGGTCGGGGACCCCCGCCGTCGCGTCGGTGCCCGCGCCGGGCCCCGGGGGTGCCCGCGCCGGGCAGACGGCCGGGTCTACCGGGACGGCCTTGGGCGGGTCCGGCTTACCGGGGCCCCGGCCGGATCACTCTTTCCGTTTCCCCCGCCGCGATGGAACTAGGGGATCCCGGCTCCGGCGCCGCGGGCCTCGGTCGGGGACCCCCGCCGTCGCCTCGGTGACAGCGCCGGGCCCCGGGGGTGCCCGCGCCCGGCATCCGTCCCGGTCTACCGGGGCCTCGGCCGGATCAGTCTTTCCGTTTCCCCCGCCGCGATGGAGGTACGGGATCCCGGCTCCGGCGCCGCGAGCCTCGGTCGGGGACCTCCCCCTTCGCCTCGGTGCCAGCGCCGGGCCCCGGGGGTGCCCGCGCCGGGGAGACGGCCGGGTCTACCGGGGCCCCGGCCGGATCACTTTCCGTTTCCCCCGCCGCGATGGAGGTACGGGATCCCGGCTCCGGCGCCGCGGGCCTCGGTCGGGGACCTCCCCCTTCGCCTCGGTGCCCGCGCCGGGCCCCGGGGGTGCCCGCGCCGGGGAGACGGCCGGGTCTACCGGGGCCTCGGCCGGATCAGTCTTTCCGTTTCCCCCGCCGCGATGGAGGTACGGGATCCCGGCTCCGGCGCCGCGAGCCTCGGTCGGGGACCTCCCCCTTCGCCTCGGTGCCAGCGCCGGGCCCCGGGGGTGCCCGCGCCGGGGAGACGGCCGGGTCTACCGGGGCCCCGGCCGGATCACTTTCCGTTTCCCCCGCCGCGATGGAGGTACGGGATCCCGGCTCCGGCGCCGCGGGCCTCGGTCGGGGACCTCCCCCTTCGCCTCGGTGCCAGCGCCGGGCCCCGGGGGTGCCCGCGCCCGGCAGCCGTCCCGGTCTACCGGGGCCTCGGCCGGGTCAGTCTTTCCGTTTCCCCCGCCGCGATGGAGGTACGGGATCCCGGCTCCGGCGCCGCGGGCCTCGGTCGGGGACCTCCCCCTTCGCCTCGGTGCCAGCGCCGGGCCCCGGGGGTGCCCGCGCCGGGGAGACGGCCGGGTCTACCGGGGCCCCGGCCGGATCACTTTCCGTTTCCCCCGCCGCGATGGAGGTACGGGATCCCGGGTCCGGCGCCGCGAGCCTCGGTCGGGGACCCCCGCCGTCGCCTCGGTGCCCGCGCCGGGTCCCGGGGGTGCCCGCGCCGGGGAGACGGCCGGGTCTACCGGGGCCCCGGCCGCATCACTTTCCGTTTCCCCCGCCGCGATGGAGGTACGGGATCCCGGCTCCGGCGCCGCGGGCCTCGGTCGGGGACCTCCCCCTTCGCCTCGTTGCCAGCGCCGGGCCCCGGGGGTGCCCGCGCCCGGCAGCCGTCCCGGTCTACCGGGGCCTCGGCCGGGTCAGTCTTTCCGTTTCCCCCGCCGCGATGGAGGTACGGGATCCCGGCTCCGGCGCCGCGGGCCTCGGTCGGGGACCTCCCCCTTCGCCTCGTTGCCAGCGCCGGGCCCCGGGGGTGCCCGCGCCCGGCAGCCGTCCCGGTCTACCGTGGCCTCGGCCGGGTCAGTCTTTCCGTTTCCCCCGCCGCGATGGAGGTACGGGATCCCGGCTCCGGCGCCGCGGGCCTCGGTCGGGGACCTCCCCCTTCGCCTCGGTGCCAGCGCCGGGCCCCGGGGGTGCCCGCGCCCGGCAGCCGTCCCGGTCTACCGGGGCCTCGGCCGGGTCAGTCTTTCCGTTTCCCCCGCCGCGATGGAGGTACGGGATCCCGGCTCCGGCGCCGCGGGCCTCGGTCGGGGACCTCCCCCTTCGCCTCGGTGCCAGCGCCGGGCCCCGGGGGTGCCCGCGCCCGGCAGCCGTCCCGGTCTACCGGGACGCTCGCTCGGGCGGGACCGGTTTACCCGGGCCTCGGCCGGACTGGAGTGTTTCGGTTTTCTGCTTCTCTGCCAGGATGGCTGCGAGGGGTTGATTTAAATAGCTGGTTTGACGTGAAAAGCTTCCCTTCAAGTGAAAAGTTTGTTCCAATTTCTGCCATCTTCCTTCCTCAAAAGTTTTGGGTGTAGCTTTCCCAGAGGAACCTCTCGTAGGCCTATCATTTCTGATCTTAACTTCCCTCATTTATTCCATATTTTCCTTCCTCTTGCCGAATGGCCGAATCCAGTCCATTTCTAGTCCAGGAAATTATTTTTATTTCTTCTTCCATTTCTTACTGATCTATTTGCTTTGTCGAGCAAGTCGTTCTTAGGTCCCTTGGTTCTTTCTTTAACGTCTTCTGCTCCTGCTCCTTCTCTCGACGCTTTCTCGTTTTGTTGGCTTTCTTGGCTCTCTTTTGGCTGTTCTTTCTTCTCCTCCCGTCGTCCGTCCCCACTTTCATCTCCCCATCTTTCCTGTTC
>NW_028269837.1:77500-80000 GCF_059756535.1 Pantherophis guttatus | reverse complement strand
ACCTCCCCCTTCGCCTCGGTGCCAGCGCCGGGCCCCGGGGGTGCCCGCGCCGGGGAGACGGCCGGGTCTACCGGGGCCCCGGCCGGATCACTTTCCGTTTCCCCCGCCGCGATGGAGGTACGGGATCCCGGGTCCGGCGCCGCGAGCCTCGGTCGGGGACCCCCGCCGTCGCCTCGGTGCCCGCGCCGGGTCCCGGGGGTGCCCGCGCCGGGGAGACGGCCGGGTCTACCGGGGCCCCGGCCGCATCACTTTCCGTTTCCCCCGCCGCGATGGAGGTACGGGATCCCGGCTCCGGCGCCGCGGGCCTCGGTCGGGGACCTCCCCCTTCGCCTCGTTGCCAGCGCCGGGCCCCGGGGGTGCCCGCGCCCGGCAGCCGTCCCGGTCTACCGGGGCCTCGGCCGGGTCAGTCTTTCCGTTTCCCCCGCCGCGATGGAGGTACGGGATCCCGGCTCCGGCGCCGCGGGCCTCGGTCGGGGACCTCCCCCTTCGCCTCGTTGCCAGCGCCGGGCCCCGGGGGTGCCCGCGCCCGGCAGCCGTCCCGGTCTACCGTGGCCTCGGCCGGGTCAGTCTTTCCGTTTCCCCCGCCGCGATGGAGGTACGGGATCCCGGCTCCGGCGCCGCGGGCCTCGGTCGGGGACCTCCCCCTTCGCCTCGGTGCCAGCGCCGGGCCCCGGGGGTGCCCGCGCCCGGCAGCCGTCCCGGTCTACCGGGGCCTCGGCCGGGTCAGTCTTTCCGTTTCCCCCGCCGCGATGGAGGTACGGGATCCCGGCTCCGGCGCCGCGGGCCTCGGTCGGGGACCTCCCCCTTCGCCTCGGTGCCAGCGCCGGGCCCCGGGGGTGCCCGCGCCCGGCAGCCGTCCCGGTCTACCGGGACGCTCGCTCGGGCGGGACCGGTTTACCCGGGCCTCGGCCGGACTGGAGTGTTTCGGTTTTCTGCTTCTCTGCCAGGATGGCTGCGAGGGGTTGATTTAAATAGCTGGTTTGACGTGAAAAGCTTCCCTTCAAGTGAAAAGTTTGTTCCAATTTCTGCCATCTTCCTTCCTCAAAAGTTTTGGGTGTAGCTTTCCCAGAGGAACCTCTCGTAGGCCTATCATTTCTGATCTTAACTTCCCTCATTTATTCCATATTTTCCTTCCTCTTGCCGAATGGCCGAATCCAGTCCATTTCTAGTCCAGGAAATTATTTTTATTTCTTCTTCCATTTCTTACTGATCTATTTGCTTTGTCGAGCAAGTCGTTCTTAGGTCCCTTGGTTCTTTCTTTAACGTCTTCTGCTCCTGCTCCTTCTCTCGACGCTTTCTCGTTTTGTTGGCTTTCTTGGCTCTCTTTTGGCTGTTCTTTCTTCTCCTCCCGTCGTCCGTCCCCACTTTCATCTCCCCATCTTTCCTGTTCTTGGTCATCTCTACGTTGTTTATAAAATAATTCCGCTTTCTCTCTTGAATCTACTCGATATCTTTGCTCTCGCCAGCTCGCCGATATTTCAGCTCGCCGATATTTTGTGCTTTCTCGTCGTGTTTCTCATCCATGGCGATCTCTCTGCCCTCCCTGTCTTCTCGGTAAATCGGACATGAATTTCTCTGGGCGGGTGGTTTCTCATCGCGTGTCTTGTGTGCGCTCTATACGTTTCGTCCATCCCGTTTAATATCTATCCCTCCCTCCCTCCCTCTCCTCGCTTTCCTCCATTGCTTCTGCTAATATCATTTCCAGAATGATAACCCTGAGCCTGAACCTGAACCTAACCCTAGCCCTACAACTTTTCTCCCTAACCCTGACCCTAACCCTAACCCTACAACTTTTCCCCCTAACCCTAACCCTAACCCTAACCCTACAACTTGTTTCTCTAAGCCTAAGCCTAAACCTAAGGCTAAGCCTACAACTTTTTTCTCTAACCCTAACCCTAACCCTAACCCTACAACTTGTTTCTCTAAGCCTAAGCCTACAACTTTTTTCTCTAACCCTAACCCTAACCCTAACCCTAACCCTAACCCTACAACTATTTTCCCTAACCCTGACCCTAACCCTAACCCTACAACTGTTTTCTCTAACCCTAACCCTACAGCTTTTTCCCCTAACCCTAACCCCACAACTTTTTCCCCTAACCCTAACCCACACTTTCGACTTAAAACCGTTTTTAGATTTAAAGTCGTCTTTCGACTTAAAGACGGGCAGACGGCGGCCCGGTCTACCGGGCCGCTCCGGCAGCCTCGGCCGGGCCGGCGTCTCTGTTTCTGTTTCCCTGCCACGATGGATGTCGCGTGCGAGGGGTTGCTTTAAATAGCTGGTTTGTTTGAAGTGAAAAGCTTCCGTTCTTGCCTAGATCTCTTGCTATCGCAAGCCTTCCGGTCCAAGCTCGCATCGCGGTTTCAAGCGTCCTGCTTTCTTGGTTGGAAAAATCGGGGCGGCGAGACCTGACGCTCGCTTCCCCGACCCCGACCCTAACCCGTCTTCGAATGGTCTTTCTAAAGCCAGCAGCGCTCAGGGAGAAATGTCACCCCCAGAAGA
>NW_028269837.1:65000-67500 GCF_059756535.1 Pantherophis guttatus | reverse complement strand
CGAACGAGAGCGGCCCGTGCCGCGGACGGGTGGCACAGCCCGGCACAGCGCGGTCGGCTTGCCGGGGGTCGGGGACCCGGTAGACCGGTACCCCTACGAGTTCTGAAAACCCAGTCGCCAGAAATCTCCGCGCACCTGGCGGACCCGGCCTTGGGATCCCCATCGACGTGGGGCTTCTAGGCCTCGGCGGCCGGGAAACGGCGGGAGTCCCGGATGCCGACGCCGGCCGGGCCCGCCGACTCTCTCCCCTCGCCGCCTTCGGAGTAGACCGGGGTGGGAACGCTCCACTTTGGCGCAGCCGGGCCCCGGCCAGGGAGAGCCGCCGGTCCACCGCTCAGGGGCCCGGCGAGCCCGGCGGGGCGGAAGGGGATCCCGGCTCCGGGGCCGCGGGCCTCGGTCGGGGACCCCCGCCGTCGCGTCGGTGCCCGCGCCGGGCCCCGGGGGTGCCCGCGCCCGGCATCCGTCCCGGTCTACCGGGGCCTCGGCCGGATCAGTCTTTCCGTTTCCCACGCCGCGATGGAGGTACGGGATCCCGGCTCCGGCGCCGCGAGCCTCGGTCGGGGACCTCCCCCTTCGCCTCGGTGCCAGCGCCGGGCCCCGGGGGTGCCCGCGCCGGGGAGACGGCCGGGTCTACCGGGGCCCCGGCCGGATCACTTTCCGTTTCCCCCGCCGCGATGGAGGTACGGGATCCCGGCTCCGGCGCCGCGAGCCTCGGTCGGGGACCCCCGCCGTCGCCTCGGTGCCCGCGCCGGGTCCCGGGGGTGCCCGCGCCGGGGAGACGGCCGGGTCTACCGGGGCCCCGGCCGCATCACTTTCTGTTTCCCCCGCCGCGATGGAGGTACGGGATCCCGGCTCCGGCGCCACGGGCCTCGGTCGGGGACCTCCCCCTTCGCCTCGGTGCCAGCGCCGGGCCCCGGGGGTGCCCGCGCCCGGCAGCCGTCCCGGTCTACCGGGGCCTCGGCCGGGTCAGTCTTTCCGTTTCCCCCGCCGCGATGGAGGTACGGGATCCCGGCTCCGGCGCCGCGAGCCTCGGTCGGGGACCCCCGCCGTCGCCTCGGTGCCCGCGCCAGGTCCCGGGGGTGCCCGCGCCGGGGAGACGGCCGGGTCTACCGGGGCCCCGGCCGCATCACTTTCTGTTTCCCCCGCCGCGATGGAGGTACGGGATCCCGGCTCCGGCGCCGCGGGCCTCGGTCGGGGACCTCCCCCTTCGCCTCGGTGCCGGCGCCGGGCCCCGGGGGTGCCCGCGCCGGGGAGACGGCCGGGTCTACCGGGGCCTCGGCCGGGTCAGTCTTTCCGTTTCCCCCGCCGCGATGGATGTACGGGATCCCGGCTCCGGCGCTGCGGGCCTCGGTCGGGGACCCCCGTCGTCGCCTCGGTGACAGCGCCGGGCCCCGGGGGTGCCCGCGCCCGGCATCCGTCCCGGTCTACCGGGGCCTCGGCCGGATCAGTCTTTCCGTTTCCCACGCCGCGATGGAGGTACGGGATCCCGGCTCCGGCGCCGCGAGCCTCGGTCGGGGACCTCCCCCTTCGCCTCGGTGCCGGCGCCGGGCCCCGGGGGTGCCCGCGCCGGGGAGACGGCCGGGTCTACCGGGGCCCCGGCCGCATCACTTTCTGTTTCCCCCGCCGCGATGGAGGTACGGGATCCCGGCTCCGGCGCCGCGGGCCTCGGTCGGGGACCTCCCCCTTCGCCTCGGTGCCAGCGCCGGGCCCCGGGGGTGCCCGCGCCCGGCAGCCGTCCCGGTCTACCGGGGCCTCGGCCGGGTCAGTCTTTCCGTTTCCCCCGCCGCGATGGAGGTACGGGATCCCGGCTCCGGCGCCGCGGGCCTCGGTCGGGGACCTCCCCCTTCGCCTCGGTGCCAGCGCCGGGCCCCGGGGGTGCCCGCGCCCGGCAGCCGTCCCGGTCTACCGGGGCCTCGGCCGGATCAGTCTTTCCGTTTCCCACGCCGCGATGGAGGTACGGGATCCCGGCTCCGGCGCCGCGAGCCTCGGTCGGGGACCTCCCCCTTCGCCTCGGTGCCGGCGCCGGGCCCCGGGGGTGCCCGCGCCGGGGAGACGGCCGGGTCTACCGGGGCCCCGGCCGCATCACTTTCTGTTTCCCCCGCCGCGATGGAGGTACGGGATCCCGGCTCCGGCGCCGCGGGCCTCGGTCGGGGACCTCCCCCTTCGCCTCGGTGCCAGCGCCGGGCCCCGGGGGTGCCCGCGCCCGGCAGCCGTCCCGGTCTACCGGGGCCTCGGCCGGGTCAGTCTTTCCGTTTCCCCCGCCGCGATGGAGGTACGGGATCCCGGCTCCGGCGCCGCGGGCCTCGGTCGGGGACCTCCCCCTTCGCCTCGGTGCCAGCGCCGGGCCCCGGGGGTGCCCGCGCCCGGCAGCCGTCCCGGTCTACCGGGGCCTCGGCCGGGTCAGTCTTTCCGTTTCCCCCGCCGCGATGGAGGTACGGGATCCCGGCTCCGGCGCCGCGGGCCTCGGTCGGGGACCTCCCCCTTCGCCTCGGTGCCAGCG
>NW_028269837.1:50000-52500 GCF_059756535.1 Pantherophis guttatus | reverse complement strand
CGGGATCCCGGCTCCGGCGCCGCGAGCCTCGGTCGGGGACCCCCGCCGTCGCCTCGGTGCCCGCGCCGGGTCCCGGGGGTGCCCGCGCCGGGGAGACGGCCGGGTCTACCGGGGCCCCGGCCGCATCACTTTCTGTTTCCCCCGCCGCGATGGAGGTACGGGATCCCGGCTCCGGCGCCACGGGCCTCGGTCGGGGACCTCCCCCTTCGCCTCGGTGCCAGCGCCGGGCCCCGGGGGTGCCCGCGCCCGGCAGCCGTCCCGGTCTACCGGGGCCTCGGCCGGGTCAGTCTTTCCGTTTCCCCCGCCGCGATGGAGGTACGGGATCCCGGCTCCGGCGCCGCGAGCCTCGGTCGGGGACCCCCGCCGTCGCCTCGGTGCCCGCGCCAGGTCCCGGGGGTGCCCGCGCCGGGGAGACGGCCGGGTCTACCGGGGCCCCGGCCGCATCACTTTCTGTTTCCCCCGCCGCGATGGAGGTACGGGATCCCGGCTCCGGCGCCGCGGGCCTCGGTCGGGGACCTCCCCCTTCGCCTCGGTGCCGGCGCCGGGCCCCGGGGGTGCCCGCGCCGGGGAGACGGCCGGGTCTACCGGGGCCTCGGCCGGGTCAGTCTTTCCGTTTCCCCCGCCGCGATGGATGTACGGGATCCCGGCTCCGGCGCTGCGGGCCTCGGTCGGGGACCCCCGTCGTCGCCTCGGTGACAGCGCCGGGCCCCGGGGGTGCCCGCGCCCGGCATCCGTCCCGGTCTACCGGGGCCTCGGCCGGATCAGTCTTTCCGTTTCCCACGCCGCGATGGAGGTACGGGATCCCGGCTCCGGCGCCGCGAGCCTCGGTCGGGGACCTCCCCCTTCGCCTCGGTGCCGGCGCCGGGCCCCGGGGGTGCCCGCGCCGGGGAGACGGCCGGGTCTACCGGGGCCCCGGCCGCATCACTTTCTGTTTCCCCCGCCGCGATGGAGGTACGGGATCCCGGCTCCGGCGCCGCGGGCCTCGGTCGGGGACCTCCCCCTTCGCCTCGGTGCCAGCGCCGGGCCCCGGGGGTGCCCGCGCCCGGCAGCCGTCCCGGTCTACCGGGGCCTCGGCCGGATCAGTCTTTCCGTTTCCCACGCCGCGATGGAGGTACGGGATCCCGGCTCCGGCGCCGCGAGCCTCGGTCGGGGACCTCCCCCTTCGCCTCGGTGCCGGCGCCGGGCCCCGGGGGTGCCCGCGCCGGGGAGACGGCCGGGTCTACCGGGGCCCCGGCCGCATCACTTTCTGTTTCCCCCGCCGCGATGGAGGTACGGGATCCCGGCTCCGGCGCCGCGGGCCTCGGTCGGGGACCTCCCCCTTCGCCTCGGTGCCAGCGCCGGGCCCCGGGGGTGCCCGCGCCCGGCAGCCGTCCCGGTCTACCGGGGCCTCGGCCGGGTCAGTCTTTCCGTTTCCCCCGCCGCGATGGAGGTACGGGATCCCGGCTCCGGCGCCGCGGGCCTCGGTCGGGGACCTCCCCCTTCGCCTCGGTGCCAGCGCCGGGCCCCGGGGGTGCCCGCGCCCGGCAGCCGTCCCGGTCTACCGGGGCCTCGGCCGGGTCAGTCTTTCCGTTTCCCCCGCCGCGATGGAGGTACGGGATCCCGGCTCCGGCGCCGCGGGCCTCGGTCGGGGACCTCCCCCTTCGCCTCGGTGCCAGCGCCGGGCCCCGGGGGTGCCCGCGCCCGGCAGCCGTCCCGGTCTACCGGGACGCTCGCTCGGGCGGGACCGGTTTACCCGGGCCTCGGCCGGACTGGAGTGTTTCGGTTTTCTGCTTCTCTGCCAGGATGGCTGCGAGGGGTTGATTTAAATAGCTGGTTTGACGTGAAAAGCTTCCCTTCAAGTGAAAAGTTTGTTCCAATTTCTGCCATCTTCCTTCCTCAAAAGTTTTGGGTGTAGCTTTCCCAGAGGAACCTCTCGTAGGCCTATCATTTCTGATCTTAACTTCCCTCATTTATTCCATATTTTCCTTCCTCTTGCCGAATGGCCGAATCCAGTCCATTTCTAGTCCAGGAAATTATTTTTATTTCTTCTTCCATTTCTTACTGATCTATTTGCTTTGTCGAGCAAGTCGTTCTTAGGTCCCTTGGTTCTTTCTTTAACGTCTTCTGCTCCTGCTCCTTCTCTCGACGCTTTCTCGTTTTGTTGGCTTTCTTGGCTCTCTTTTGGCTGTTCTTTCTTCTCCTCCCGTCGTCCGTCCCCACTTTCATCTCCCCATCTTTCCTGTTCTTGGTCATCTCTACGTTGTTTATAAAATAATTCCGCTTTCTCTCTTGAATCTACTCGATATCTTTGCTCTCGCCAGCTCGCCGATATTTCAGCTCGCCGATATTTTGTGCTTTCTCGTCGTGTTTCTCATCCATGGCGATCTCTCTGCCCTCCCTGTCTTCTCGGTAAATCGGACATGAATTTCTCTGGGCGGGTGGTTTCTCATCGCGTGTCTTGTGTGCGCTCTATACGTTTCGTCCATCCCGTTTAATATCTATCCCTCCCTCCCTCCCTCTC
>NW_028269837.1:35000-37500 GCF_059756535.1 Pantherophis guttatus | reverse complement strand
TTCGCCTCGGTGCCGGCGCCGGGCCCCGGGGGTGCCCGCGCCGGGGAGACGGCCGGGTCTACCGGGGCCCCGGCCGCATCACTTTCTGTTTCCCCCGCCGCGATGGAGGTACGGGATCCCGGCTCCGGCGCCGCGGGCCTCGGTCGGGGACCTCCCCCTTCGCCTCGGTGCCAGCGCCGGGCCCCGGGGGTGCCCGCGCCCGGCAGCCGTCCCGGTCTACCGGGGCCTCGGCCGGGTCAGTCTTTCCGTTTCCCCCGCCGCGATGGAGGTACGGGATCCCGGCTCCGGCGCCGCGGGCCTCGGTCGGGGACCTCCCCCTTCGCCTCGGTGCCAGCGCCGGGCCCCGGGGGTGCCCGCGCCCGGCAGCCGTCCCGGTCTACCGGGGCCTCGGCCGGATCAGTCTTTCCGTTTCCCACGCCGCGATGGAGGTACGGGATCCCGGCTCCGGCGCCGCGAGCCTCGGTCGGGGACCTCCCCCTTCGCCTCGGTGCCGGCGCCGGGCCCCGGGGGTGCCCGCGCCGGGGAGACGGCCGGGTCTACCGGGGCCCCGGCCGCATCACTTTCTGTTTCCCCCGCCGCGATGGAGGTACGGGATCCCGGCTCCGGCGCCGCGGGCCTCGGTCGGGGACCTCCCCCTTCGCCTCGGTGCCAGCGCCGGGCCCCGGGGGTGCCCGCGCCCGGCAGCCGTCCCGGTCTACCGGGGCCTCGGCCGGGTCAGTCTTTCCGTTTCCCCCGCCGCGATGGAGGTACGGGATCCCGGCTCCGGCGCCGCGGGCCTCGGTCGGGGACCTCCCCCTTCGCCTCGGTGCCAGCGCCGGGCCCCGGGGGTGCCCGCGCCCGGCAGCCGTCCCGGTCTACCGGGGCCTCGGCCGGGTCAGTCTTTCCGTTTCCCCCGCCGCGATGGAGGTACGGGATCCCGGCTCCGGCGCCGCGGGCCTCGGTCGGGGACCTCCCCCTTCGCCTCGGTGCCAGCGCCGGGCCCCGGGGGTGCCCGCGCCCGGCAGCCGTCCCGGTCTACCGGGACGCTCGCTCGGGCGGGACCGGTTTACCCGGGCCTCGGCCGGACTGGAGTGTTTCGGTTTTCTGCTTCTCTGCCAGGATGGCTGCGAGGGGTTGATTTAAATAGCTGGTTTGACGTGAAAAGCTTCCCTTCAAGTGAAAAGTTTGTTCCAATTTCTGCCATCTTCCTTCCTCAAAAGTTTTGGGTGTAGCTTTCCCAGAGGAACCTCTCGTAGGCCTATCATTTCTGATCTTAACTTCCCTCATTTATTCCATATTTTCCTTCCTCTTGCCGAATGGCCGAATCCAGTCCATTTCTAGTCCAGGAAATTATTTTTATTTCTTCTTCCATTTCTTACTGATCTATTTGCTTTGTCGAGCAAGTCGTTCTTAGGTCCCTTGGTTCTTTCTTTAACGTCTTCTGCTCCTGCTCCTTCTCTCGACGCTTTCTCGTTTTGTTGGCTTTCTTGGCTCTCTTTTGGCTGTTCTTTCTTCTCCTCCCGTCGTCCGTCCCCACTTTCATCTCCCCATCTTTCCTGTTCTTGGTCATCTCTACGTTGTTTATAAAATAATTCCGCTTTCTCTCTTGAATCTACTCGATATCTTTGCTCTCGCCAGCTCGCCGATATTTCAGCTCGCCGATATTTTGTGCTTTCTCGTCGTGTTTCTCATCCATGGCGATCTCTCTGCCCTCCCTGTCTTCTCGGTAAATCGGACATGAATTTCTCTGGGCGGGTGGTTTCTCATCGCGTGTCTTGTGTGCGCTCTATACGTTTCGTCCATCCCGTTTAATATCTATCCCTCCCTCCCTCCCTCTCCTCGCTTTCCTCCATTGCTTCTGCTAATATCATTTCCAGAATGATAACCCTGAGCCTGAACCTGAACCTAACCCTAGCCCTACAACTTTTCTCCCTAACCCTGACCCTAACCCTAACCCTACAACTTTTCCCCCTAACCCTAACCCTAACCCTAACCCTACAACTTGTTTCTCTAAGCCTAAGCCTAAACCTAAGGCTAAGCCTACAACTTTTTTCTCTAACCCTAACCCTAACCCTAACCCTAACCCTAACCCTACAACTTGTTTCTCTAAGCCTAAGCCTACAACTTGTTTCTCTAAGCCTAAGCCTACAACTTTTTTCTCTAACCCTAACCCTAACCCTAACCCTAACCCTAACCCTACAACTATTTTCCCTAACCCTGACCCTAACCCTAACCCTACAACTGTTTTCTCTAACCCTAACCCTACAGCTTTTTCCCCTAACCCTAACCCCACAACTTTTTCCCCTAACCCTAACCCACACTTTCGACTTAAAACCGTTTTTAGATTTAAAGTCGTCTTTCGACTTAAAGACGGGCAGACGGCGGCCCGGTCTACCGGGCCGCTCCGGCAGCCTCGGCCGGGCCGGCGTCTCTGTTTCTGTTTCCCTGCCACGATGGATGTCGCGTGCGAGGGGTTGCTTTAAATAGCTGGTTTGTTTGAAGCGAAAAGCTTCCGTTCTTG
>NW_028269837.1:20000-25000 GCF_059756535.1 Pantherophis guttatus | reverse complement strand
GCCGGCCCGCGGAGGTCCCTCCCCGAGGCGACCGCAGAGTCCACGATCGATCGGGAAAGATGCGGGAAGGGGGACCCGTCCAACCACTCGTCGTCTGCCCGCCGAACGAGAGCGGCCCGTGCCGCGGACGGGTGGCACAGCCCGGCACAGCGCGGTCGGCTTGCCGGGGGTCGGGGACCCGGTAGACCGGTACCCCTACGAGTTCTGAAAACCCAGTCGCCAGAAATCTCCGCGCACCTGGCGGACCCGGCCTTGGGATCCCCATCGACGTGGGGCTTCTAGGCCTCGGCGGCCGGGAAACGGCGGGAGTCCCGGATGCCGACGCCGGCCGGGCCCGCCGACTCTCTCCCCTCGCCGCCTTCGGAGTAGACCGGGGTGGGAACGCTCCACTTTGGCGCAGCCGGGCCCCGGCCAGGGAGAGCCGCCGGTCCACCGCTCAGGGGCCCGGCGAGCCCGGCGGGGCGGAAGGGGATCCCGGCTCCGGGGCCGCGGGCCTCGGTCGGGGACCCCCGCCGTCGCGTCGGTGCCCGCGCCGGGCCCCGGGGGTGCCCGCGCCGGGCAGACGGCCGGGTCTACCGGGACGGCCTTGGGCGGGTCCGGCTTACCGGGGCCCCGGCCGGATCACTCTTTCCGTTTCCCCCGCCGCGATGGAACTAGGGGATCCCGGCTCCGGCGCCGCGGGCCTCGGTCGGGGACCCCCGCCGTCGCCTCGGTGACAGCGCCGGGCCCCGGGGGTGCCCGCGCCCGGCATCCGTCCCGGTCTACCGGGGCCTCGGCCGGATCAGTCTTTCCGTTTCCCACGCCGCGATGGAGGTACGGGATCCCGGCTCCGGCGCCGCGAGCCTCGGTCGGGGACCTCCCCCTTCGCCTCGGTGCCAGCGCCGGGCCCCGGGGGTGCCCGCGCCGGGGAGACGGCCGGGTCTACCGGGGCCCCGGCCGGATCACTTTCCGTTTCCCCCGCCGCGATGGAGGTACGGGATCCCGGCTCCGGCGCCGCGAGCCTCGGTCGGGGACCCCCGCCGTCGCCTCGGTGCCCGCGCCGGGTCCCGGGGGTGCCCGCGCCGGGGAGACGGCCGGGTCTACCGGGGCCCCGGCCGCATCACTTTCTGTTTCCCCCGCCGCGATGGAGGTACGGGATCCCGGCTCCGGCGCCACGGGCCTCGGTCGGGGACCTCCCCCTTCGCCTCGGTGCCAGCGCCGGGCCCCGGGGGTGCCCGCGCCCGGCAGCCGTCCCGGTCTACCGGGGCCTCGGCCGGGTCAGTCTTTCCGTTTCCCCCGCCGCGATGGAGGTACGGGATCCCGGCTCCGGCGCCGCGAGCCTCGGTCGGGGACCCCCGCCGTCGCCTCGGTGCCCGCGCCAGGTCCCGGGGGTGCCCGCGCCGGGGAGACGGCCGGGTCTACCGGGGCCCCGGCCGCATCACTTTCTGTTTCCCCCGCCGCGATGGAGGTACGGGATCCCGGCTCCGGCGCCGCGGGCCTCGGTCGGGGACCTCCCCCTTCGCCTCGGTGCCGGCGCCGGGCCCCGGGGGTGCCCGCGCCGGGGAGACGGCCGGGTCTACCGGGGCCTCGGCCGGGTCAGTCTTTCCGTTTCCCCCGCCGCGATGGATGTACGGGATCCCGGCTCCGGCGCTGCGGGCCTCGGTCGGGGACCCCCGTCGTCGCCTCGGTGACAGCGCCGGGCCCCGGGGGTGCCCGCGCCCGGCATCCGTCCCGGTCTACCGGGGCCTCGGCCGGATCAGTCTTTCCGTTTCCCACGCCGCGATGGAGGTACGGGATCCCGGCTCCGGCGCCGCGAGCCTCGGTCGGGGACCTCCCCCTTCGCCTCGGTGCCGGCGCCGGGCCCCGGGGGTGCCCGCGCCGGGGAGACGGCCGGGTCTACCGGGGCCCCGGCCGCATCACTTTCTGTTTCCCCCGCCGCGATGGAGGTACGGGATCCCGGCTCCGGCGCCGCGGGCCTCGGTCGGGGACCTCCCCCTTCGCCTCGGTGCCAGCGCCGGGCCCCGGGGGTGCCCGCGCCCGGCAGCCGTCCCGGTCTACCGGGGCCTCGGCCGGGTCAGTCTTTCCGTTTCCCCCGCCGCGATGGAGGTACGGGATCCCGGCTCCGGCGCCGCGGGCCTCGGTCGGGGACCTCCCCCTTCGCCTCGGTGCCAGCGCCGGGCCCCGGGGGTGCCCGCGCCCGGCAGCCGTCCCGGTCTACCGGGGCCTCGGCCGGATCAGTCTTTCCGTTTCCCACGCCGCGATGGAGGTACGGGATCCCGGCTCCGGCGCCGCGAGCCTCGGTCGGGGACCTCCCCCTTCGCCTCGGTGCCGGCGCCGGGCCCCGGGGGTGCCCGCGCCGGGGAGACGGCCGGGTCTACCGGGGCCCCGGCCGCATCACTTTCTGTTTCCCCCGCCGCGATGGAGGTACGGGATCCCGGCTCCGGCGCCGCGGGCCTCGGTCGGGGACCTCCCCCTTCGCCTCGGTGCCAGCGCCGGGCCCCGGGGGTGCCCGCGCCCGGCAGCCGTCCCGGTCTACCGGGGCCTCGGCCGGGTCAGTCTTTCCGTTTCCCCCGCCGCGATGGAGGTACGGGATCCCGGCTCCGGCGCCGCGGGCCTCGGTCGGGGACCTCCCCCTTCGCCTCGGTGCCAGCGCCGGGCCCCGGGGGTGCCCGCGCCCGGCAGCCGTCCCGGTCTACCGGGGCCTCGGCCGGGTCAGTCTTTCCGTTTCCCCCGCCGCGATGGAGGTACGGGATCCCGGCTCCGGCGCCGCGGGCCTCGGTCGGGGACCTCCCCCTTCGCCTCGGTGCCAGCGCCGGGCCCCGGGGGTGCCCGCGCCCGGCAGCCGTCCCGGTCTACCGGGACGCTCGCTCGGGCGGGACCGGTTTACCCGGGCCTCGGCCGGACTGGAGTGTTTCGGTTTTCTGCTTCTCTGCCAGGATGGCTGCGAGGGGTTGATTTAAATAGCTGGTTTGACGTGAAAAGCTTCCCTTCAAGTGAAAAGTTTGTTCCAATTTCTGCCATCTTCCTTCCTCAAAAGTTTTGGGTGTAGCTTTCCCAGAGGAACCTCTCGTAGGCCTATCATTTCTGATCTTAACTTCCCTCATTTATTCCATATTTTCCTTCCTCTTGCCGAATGGCCGAATCCAGTCCATTTCTAGTCCAGGAAATTATTTTTATTTCTTCTTCCATTTCTTACTGATCTATTTGCTTTGTCGAGCAAGTCGTTCTTAGGTCCCTTGGTTCTTTCTTTAACGTCTTCTGCTCCTGCTCCTTCTCTCGACGCTTTCTCGTTTTGTTGGCTTTCTTGGCTCTCTTTTGGCTGTTCTTTCTTCTCCTCCCGTCGTCCGTCCCCACTTTCATCTCCCCATCTTTCCTGTTCTTGGTCATCTCTACGTTGTTTATAAAATAATTCCGCTTTCTCTCTTGAATCTACTCGATATCTTTGCTCTCGCCAGCTCGCCGATATTTCAGCTCGCCGATATTTTGTGCTTTCTCGTCGTGTTTCTCATCCATGGCGATCTCTCTGCCCTCCCTGTCTTCTCGGTAAATCGGACATGAATTTCTCTGGGCGGGTGGTTTCTCATCGCGTGTCTTGTGTGCGCTCTATACGTTTCGTCCATCCCGTTTAATATCTATCCCTCCCTCCCTCCCTCTCCTCGCTTTCCTCCATTGCTTCTGCTAATATCATTTCCAGAATGATAACCCTGAGCCTGAACCTGAACCTAACCCTAGCCCTACAACTTTTCTCCCTAACCCTGACCCTAACCCTAACCCTACAACTTTTCCCCCTAACCCTAACCCTAACCCTAACCCTACAACTTGTTTCTCTAAGCCTAAGCCTAAACCTAAGGCTAAGCCTACAACTTTTTTCTCTAACCCTAACCCTAACCCTAACCCTAACCCTAACCCTACAACTTGTTTCTCTAAGCCTAAGCCTACAACTTGTTTCTCTAAGCCTAAGCCTACAACTTTTTTCTCTAACCCTAACCCTAACCCTAACCCTAACGCTAACCCTACAACTATTTTCCCTAACCCTGACCCTAACCCTAACCCTACAACTGTTTTCTCTAACCCTAACCCTACAGCTTTTTCCCCTAACCCTAACCCCACAACTTTTTCCCCTAACCCTAACCCACACTTTCGACTTAAAACCGTTTTTAGATTTAAAGTCGTCTTTCGACTTAAAGACGGGCAGACGGCGGCCCGGTCTACCGGGCCGCTCCGGCAGCCTCGGCCGGGCCGGCGTCTCTGTTTCTGTTTCCCTGCCACGATGGATGTCGCGTGCGAGGGGTTGCTTTAAATAGCTGGTTTGTTTGAAGCGAAAAGCTTCCGTTCTTGCCTAGATCTCTTGCTATCGCAAGCCTTCCGGTCCAAGCTCCCATCGCGGTTTCAAGCGTCCTGCTTTCTTGGTTGGAAAAATCGGGGCGGCGAGACCTGACGCTCGCTTCCCCGACCCCGACCCTAACCCGTCTTCGAATGGTCTTTCTAATGCCAGCAGCGCTCAGGGAGAAATGTCACCCCCAGAAGACGAGAGCACAGCTTGCCCAATTCCGGTCTCCACACACCGGGCTCGTCGACTTTCAAAACGTATTCCGCTTTTATGACCGTTTTAAAACTAAAACGACGATCGACCGGCGGCGATACTGACATTTAAGCGGAGAGCGGGAAAAGGGGTGGGGAAAAAAAACCAAGTGCCTCGTTTAGGCGCCGGTCTACTCGGGAAGGGAGGGGAGGGGAGGCGAGGCAAAAAAAGAAAAGAAAAGAAAAGAAAAAGGGCGGGGGAAAAACTAAGTGTCTCCTTTGGACGCCGGTCTACTCGGCGAGGCCAAAAAAAAAGAAAAGAAAAGGGGCGGGAAATAAACCAAGTGCCTCGTTTAGGCGCCGGTCTACTCGGGAAGGGAGGGGAGGGGAGGCGAGGCAAAAAAAGAAAAGAAAAGAAAAGAAAAGAAAAAGGGCGGGGGAAAAACTAAGTGTCTCCTTTGGACGCCGGTCTACTCGGCGAGGCCAAAAAAAAAGAAAAG
>NW_028269837.1:7500-10000 GCF_059756535.1 Pantherophis guttatus | reverse complement strand
CTCGGTCGGGGACCCCCGCCGTCGCCTCGGTGACAGCGCCGGGCCCCGGGGGTGCCCGCGCCCGGCATCCGTCCCGGTCTACCGGGGCCTCGGCCGGATCAGTCTTTCCGTTTCCCACGCCGCGATGGAGGTACGGGATCCCGGCTCCGGCGCCGCGAGCCTCGGTCGGGGACCTCCCCCTTCGCCTCGGTGCCAGCGCCGGGCCCCGGGGGTGCCCGCGCCGGGGAGACGGCCGGGTCTACCGGGGCCCCGGCCGGATCACTTTCCGTTTCCCCCGCCGCGATGGAGGTACGGGATCCCGGCTCCGGCGCCGCGAGCCTCGGTCGGGGACCCCCGCCGTCGCCTCGGTGCCCGCGCCGGGTCCCGGGGGTGCCCGCGCCGGGGAGACGGCCGGGTCTACCGGGGCCCCGGCCGCATCACTTTCTGTTTCCCCCGCCGCGATGGAGGTACGGGATCCCGGCTCCGGCGCCACGGGCCTCGGTCGGGGACCTCCCCCTTCGCCTCGGTGCCAGCGCCGGGCCCCGGGGGTGCCCGCGCCCGGCAGCCGTCCCGGTCTACCGGGGCCTCGGCCGGGTCAGTCTTTCCGTTTCCCCCGCCGCGATGGAGGTACGGGATCCCGGCTCCGGCGCCGCGAGCCTCGGTCGGGGACCCCCGCCGTCGCCTCGGTGCCCGCGCCAGGTCCCGGGGGTGCCCGCGCCGGGGAGACGGCCGGGTCTACCGGGGCCCCGGCCGCATCACTTTCTGTTTCCCCCGCCGCGATGGAGGTACGGGATCCCGGCTCCGGCGCCGCGGGCCTCGGTCGGGGACCTCCCCCTTCGCCTCGGTGCCGGCGCCGGGCCCCGGGGGTGCCCGCGCCGGGGAGACGGCCGGGTCTACCGGGGCCTCGGCCGGGTCAGTCTTTCCGTTTCCCCCGCCGCGATGGATGTACGGGATCCCGGCTCCGGCGCTGCGGGCCTCGGTCGGGGACCCCCGTCGTCGCCTCGGTGACAGCGCCGGGCCCCGGGGGTGCCCGCGCCCGGCATCCGTCCCGGTCTACCGGGGCCTCGGCCGGATCAGTCTTTCCGTTTCCCACGCCGCGATGGAGGTACGGGATCCCGGCTCCGGCGCCGCGAGCCTCGGTCGGGGACCTCCCCCTTCGCCTCGGTGCCGGCGCCGGGCCCCGGGGGTGCCCGCGCCGGGGAGACGGCCGGGTCTACCGGGGCCCCGGCCGCATCACTTTCTGTTTCCCCCGCCGCGATGGAGGTACGGGATCCCGGCTCCGGCGCCGCGGGCCTCGGTCGGGGACCTCCCCCTTCGCCTCGGTGCCAGCGCCGGGCCCCGGGGGTGCCCGCGCCCGGCAGCCGTCCCGGTCTACCGGGGCCTCGGCCGGGTCAGTCTTTCCGTTTCCCCCGCCGCGATGGAGGTACGGGATCCCGGCTCCGGCGCCGCGGGCCTCGGTCGGGGACCTCCCCCTTCGCCTCGGTGCCAGCGCCGGGCCCCGGGGGTGCCCGCGCCCGGCAGCCGTCCCGGTCTACCGGGGCCTCGGCCGGATCAGTCTTTCCGTTTCCCACGCCGCGATGGAGGTACGGGATCCCGGCTCCGGCGCCGCGAGCCTCGGTCGGGGACCTCCCCCTTCGCCTCGGTGCCGGCGCCGGGCCCCGGGGGTGCCCGCGCCGGGGAGACGGCCGGGTCTACCGGGGCCCCGGCCGCATCACTTTCTGTTTCCCCCGCCGCGATGGAGGTACGGGATCCCGGCTCCGGCGCCGCGGGCCTCGGTCGGGGACCTCCCCCTTCGCCTCGGTGCCAGCGCCGGGCCCCGGGGGTGCCCGCGCCCGGCAGCCGTCCCGGTCTACCGGGGCCTCGGCCGGGTCAGTCTTTCCGTTTCCCCCGCCGCGATGGAGGTACGGGATCCCGGCTCCGGCGCCGCGGGCCTCGGTCGGGGACCTCCCCCTTCGCCTCGGTGCCAGCGCCGGGCCCCGGGGGTGCCCGCGCCCGGCAGCCGTCCCGGTCTACCGGGGCCTCGGCCGGGTCAGTCTTTCCGTTTCCCCCGCCGCGATGGAGGTACGGGATCCCGGCTCCGGCGCCGCGGGCCTCGGTCGGGGACCTCCCCCTTCGCCTCGGTGCCAGCGCCGGGCCCCGGGGGTGCCCGCGCCCGGCAGCCGTCCCGGTCTACCGGGACGCTCGCTCGGGCGGGACCGGTTTACCCGGGCCTCGGCCGGACTGGAGTGTTTCGGTTTTCTGCTTCTCTGCCAGGATGGCTGCGAGGGGTTGATTTAAATAGCTGGTTTGACGTGAAAAGCTTCCCTTCAAGTGAAAAGTTTGTTCCAATTTCTGCCATCTTCCTTCCTCAAAAGTTTTGGGTGTAGCTTTCCCAGAGGAACCTCTCGTAGGCCTATCATTTCTGATCTTAACTTCCCTCATTTATTCCATATTTTCCTTCCTCTTGCCGAATGGCCGAATCCAGTCCATTTCTAGTCCAGGAAATTATTTTTATTTCTTCTTCCATTTCTTACTGATCTAT
>NW_028269836.1:257500-260000 GCF_059756535.1 Pantherophis guttatus | reverse complement strand
AGTAGACCGGGGTGGGAACGCTCCACTTTGGCGCAGCCGGGCCCCGGCCAGGGAGAGCCGCCGGTCCACCGCTCAGGGGCCCGGCGAGCCCGGCGGGGCGGAAGGGGATCCCGGCTCCGGGGCCGCGGGCCTCGGTCGGGGACCCCCGCCGTCGCGTCGGTGCCCGCGCCGGGCCCCGGGGGTGCCCGCGCCGGGCAGACGGCCGGGTCTACCGGGACGGCCTTGGGCGGGTCCGGCTTACCGGGGCCCCGGCCGGATCACTCTTTCCGTTTCCCCCGCCGCGATGGAACTAGGGGATCCCGGCTCCGGCGCCGCGGGCCTCGGTCGGGGACCCCCGCCGTCGCCTCGGTGACAGCGCCGGGCCCCGGGGGTGCCCGCGCCCGGCATCCGTCCCGGTCTACCGGGGCCTCGGCCGGATCAGTCTTTCCGTTTCCCACGCCGCGATGGAGGTACGGGATCCCGGCTCCGGCGCCGCGAGCCTCGGTCGGGGACCTCCCCCTTCGCCTCGGTGCCAGCGCCGGGCCCCGGGGGTGCCCGCGCCGGGGAGACGGCCGGGTCTACCGGGGCCCCGGCCGGATCACTTTCCGTTTCCCCCGCCGCGATGGAGGTACGGGATCCCGGCTCCGGCGCCGCGAGCCTCGGTCGGGGACCCCCGCCGTCGCCTCGGTGCCCGCGCCGGGTCCCGGGGGTGCCCGCGCCGGGGAGACGGCCGGGTCTACCGGGGCCCCGGCCGCATCACTTTCTGTTTCCCCCGCCGCGATGGAGGTACGGGATCCCGGCTCCGGCGCCACGGGCCTCGGTCGGGGACCTCCCCCTTCGCCTCGGTGCCAGCGCCGGGCCCCGGGGGTGCCCGCGCCCGGCAGCCGTCCCGGTCTACCGGGGCCTCGGCCGGGTCAGTCTTTCCGTTTCCCCCGCCGCGATGGAGGTACGGGATCCCGGCTCCGGCGCCGCGAGCCTCGGTCGGGGACCCCCGCCGTCGCCTCGGTGCCCGCGCCAGGTCCCGGGGGTGCCCGCGCCGGGGAGACGGCCGGGTCTACCGGGGCCCCGGCCGCATCACTTTCTGTTTCCCCCGCCGCGATGGAGGTACGGGATCCCGGCTCCGGCGCCGCGGGCCTCGGTCGGGGACCTCCCCCTTCGCCTCGGTGCCGGCGCCGGGCCCCGGGGGTGCCCGCGCCGGGGAGACGGCCGGGTCTACCGGGGCCTCGGCCGGGTCAGTCTTTCCGTTTCCCCCGCCGCGATGGATGTACGGGATCCCGGCTCCGGCGCTGCGGGCCTCGGTCGGGGACCCCCGTCGTCGCCTCGGTGACAGCGCCGGGCCCCGGGGGTGCCCGCGCCCGGCATCCGTCCCGGTCTACCGGGGCCTCGGCCGGATCAGTCTTTCCGTTTCCCACGCCGCGATGGAGGTACGGGATCCCGGCTCCGGCGCCGCGAGCCTCGGTCGGGGACCTCCCCCTTCGCCTCGGTGCCGGCGCCGGGCCCCGGGGGTGCCCGCGCCGGGGAGACGGCCGGGTCTACCGGGGCCCCGGCCGCATCACTTTCTGTTTCCCCCGCCGCGATGGAGGTACGGGATCCCGGCTCCGGCGCCGCGGGCCTCGGTCGGGGACCTCCCCCTTCGCCTCGGTGCCAGCGCCGGGCCCCGGGGGTGCCCGCGCCCGGCAGCCGTCCCGGTCTACCGGGGCCTCGGCCGGATCAGTCTTTCCGTTTCCCACGCCGCGATGGAGGTACGGGATCCCGGCTCCGGCGCCGCGAGCCTCGGTCGGGGACCTCCCCCTTCGCCTCGGTGCCGGCGCCGGGCCCCGGGGGTGCCCGCGCCGGGGAGACGGCCGGGTCTACCGGGGCCCCGGCCGCATCACTTTCTGTTTCCCCCGCCGCGATGGAGGTACGGGATCCCGGCTCCGGCGCCGCGGGCCTCGGTCGGGGACCTCCCCCTTCGCCTCGGTGCCAGCGCCGGGCCCCGGGGGTGCCCGCGCCCGGCAGCCGTCCCGGTCTACCGGGGCCTCGGCCGGGTCAGTCTTTCCGTTTCCCCCGCCGCGATGGAGGTACGGGATCCCGGCTCCGGCGCCGCGGGCCTCGGTCGGGGACCTCCCCCTTCGCCTCGGTGCCAGCGCCGGGCCCCGGGGGTGCCCGCGCCCGGCAGCCGTCCCGGTCTACCGGGACGCTCGCTCGGGCGGGACCGGTTTACCCGGGCCTCGGCCGGACTGGAGTGTTTCGGTTTTCTGCTTCTCTGCCAGGATGGCTGCGAGGGGTTGATTTAAATAGCTGGTTTGACGTGAAAAGCTTCCCTTCAAGTGAAAAGTTTGTTCCAATTTCTGCCATCTTCCTTCCTCAAAAGTTTTGGGTGTAGCTTTCCCAGAGGAACCTCTCGTAGGCCTATCATTTCTGATCTTAACTTCCCTCATTTATTCCATATTTTCCTTCCTCTTGCCGAATGGCCGAATCCAGTCCATTTCTAGTCCAGGAAATTATTTTTATTTCTTCTTCCATTTCTTACTGATCTATT
>NW_028269836.1:242500-245000 GCF_059756535.1 Pantherophis guttatus | reverse complement strand
ACCGGGGCCTCGGCCGGGTCAGTCTTTCCGTTTCCCCCGCCGCGATGGATGTACGGGATCCCGGCTCCGGCGCTGCGGGCCTCGGTCGGGGACCCCCGTCGTCGCCTCGGTGACAGCGCCGGGCCCCGGGGGTGCCCGCGCCCGGCATCCGTCCCGGTCTACCGGGGCCTCGGCCGGATCAGTCTTTCCGTTTCCCACGCCGCGATGGAGGTACGGGATCCCGGCTCCGGCGCCGCGAGCCTCGGTCGGGGACCTCCCCCTTCGCCTCGGTGCCGGCGCCGGGCCCCGGGGGTGCCCGCGCCCGGCAGCCGTCCCGGTCTACCGGGGCCTCGGCCGGGTCAGTCTTTCCGTTTCCCCCGCCGCGATGGAGGTACGGGATCCCGGCTCCGGCGCCGCGGGCCTCGGTCGGGGACCTCCCCCTTCGCCTCGGTGCCAGCGCCGGGCCCCGGGGGTGCCCGCGCCCGGCAGCCGTCCCGGTCTACCGGGACGCTCGCTCGGGCGGGACCGGTTTACCCGGGCCTCGGCCGGACTGGAGTGTTTCGGTTTTCTGCTTCTCTGCCAGGATGGCTGCGAGGGGTTGATTTAAATAGCTGGTTTGACGTGAAAAGCTTCCCTTCAAGTGAAAAGTTTGTTCCAATTTCTGCCATCTTCCTTCCTCAAAAGTTTTGGGTGTAGCTTTCCCAGAGGAACCTCTCGTAGGCCTATCATTTCTGATCTTAACTTCCCTCATTTATTCCATATTTTCCTTCCTCTTGCCGAATGGCCGAATCCAGTCCATTTCTAGTCCAGGAAATTATTTTTATTTCTTCTTCCATTTCTTACTGATCTATTTGCTTTGTCGAGCAAGTCGTTCTTAGGTCCCTTGGTTCTTTCTTTAACGTCTTCTGCTCCTGCTCCTTCTCTCGACGCTTTCTCGTTTTGTTGGCTTTCTTGGCTCTCTTTTGGCTGTTCTTTCTTCTCCTCCCGTCGTCCGTCCCCACTTTCATCTCCCCATCTTTCCTGTTCTTGGTCATCTCTACGTTGTTTATAAAATAATTCCGCTTTCTCTCTTGAATCTACTCGATATCTTTGCTCTCGCCAGCTCGCCGATATTTCAGCTCGCCGATATTTTGTGCTTTCTCGTCGTGTTTCTCATCCATGGCGATCTCTCTGCCCTCCCTGTCTTCTCGGTAAATCGGACATGAATTTCTCTGGGCGGGTGGTTTCTCATCGCGTGTCTTGTGTGCGCTCTATACGTTTCGTCCATCCCGTTTAATATCTATCCCTCCCTCCCTCCCTCTCCTCGCTTTCCTCCATTGCTTCTGCTAATATCATTTCCAGAATGATAACCCTGAGCCTGAACCTGAACCTAACCCTAGCCCTACAACTTTTCTCCCTAACCCTGACCCTAACCCTAACCCTACAACTTTTCCCCCTAACCCTAACCCTAACCCTAACCCTACAACTTGTTTCTCTAAGCCTAAGCCTAAACCTAAGGCTAAGCCTACAACTTTTTTCTCTAACCCTAACCCTAACCCTAACCCTAACCCTAACCCTACAACTTGTTTCTCTAAGCCTAAGCCTACAACTTGTTTCTCTAAGCCTAAGCCTACAACTTTTTTCTCTAACCCTAACCCTAACCCTAACCCTAACCCTAACCCTACAACTATTTTCCCTAACCCTGACCCTAACCCTAACCCTACAACTGTTTTCTCTAACCCTAACCCTACAGCTTTTTCCCCTAACCCTAACCCCACAACTTTTTCCCCTAACCCTAACCCACACTTTCGACTTAAAACCGTTTTTAGATTTAAAGTCGTCTTTCGACTTAAAGACGGGCAGACGGCGGCCCGGTCTACCGGGCCGCTCCGGCAGCCTCGGCCGGGCCGGCGTCTCTGTTTCTGTTTCCCTGCCACGATGGATGTCGCGTGCGAGGGGTTGCTTTAAATAGCTGGTTTGTTTGAAGCGAAAAGCTTCCGTTCTTGCCTAGATCTCTTGCTATCGCAAGCCTTCCGGTCCAAGCTCCCATCGCGGTTTCAAGCGTCCTGCTTTCTTGGTTGGAAAAATCGGGGCGGCGAGACCTGACGCTCGCTTCCCCGACCCCGACCCTAACCCGTCTTCGAATGGTCTTTCTAATGCCAGCAGCGCTCAGGGAGAAATGTCACCCCCAGAAGACGAGAGCACAGCTTGCCCAATTCCGGTCTCCACACACCGGGCTCGTCGACTTTCAAAACGTATTCCGCTTTTATGACCGTTTTAAAACTAAAACGACGATCGACCGGCGGCGATACTGACATTTAAGCGGAGAGCGGGAAAAGGGGTGGGGAAAAAAAACCAAGTGCCTCGTTTAGGCGCCGGTCTACTCGGGAAGGGAGGGGAGGGGAGGCGAGGCAAAAAAAGAAAAGAAAAGAAAAGAAAAAGGGCGGGGGAAAAACTAAGTGTCTCCTTTGGACGCCGGTCTACTCGGCGAGGCCAAAAAAAAAGAAAAGAAAAGGGGCGGGAAATAAACCAAGTGCCTCGT
>NW_028269836.1:230000-232500 GCF_059756535.1 Pantherophis guttatus | reverse complement strand
GCCCCGGGGGTGCCCGCGCCGGGCAGACGGCCGGGTCTACCGGGACGGCCTTGGGCGGGTCCGGCTTACCGGGGCCCCGGCCGGATCACTCTTTCCGTTTCCCCCGCCGCGATGGAACTAGGGGATCCCGGCTCCGGCGCCGCGGGCCTCGGTCGGGGACCCCCGCCGTCGCCTCGGTGACAGCGCCGGGCCCCGGGGGTGCCCGCGCCCGGCATCCGTCCCGGTCTACCGGGGCCTCGGCCGGATCAGTCTTTCCGTTTCCCACGCCGCGATGGAGGTACGGGATCCCGGCTCCGGCGCCGCGAGCCTCGGTCGGGGACCTCCCCCTTCGCCTCGGTGCCAGCGCCGGGCCCCGGGGGTGCCCGCGCCGGGGAGACGGCCGGGTCTACCGGGGCCCCGGCCGGATCACTTTCCGTTTCCCCCGCCGCGATGGAGGTACGGGATCCCGGCTCCGGCGCCGCGAGCCTCGGTCGGGGACCCCCGCCGTCGCCTCGGTGCCCGCGCCGGGTCCCGGGGGTGCCCGCGCCGGGGAGACGGCCGGGTCTACCGGGGCCCCGGCCGCATCACTTTCTGTTTCCCCCGCCGCGATGGAGGTACGGGATCCCGGCTCCGGCGCCACGGGCCTCGGTCGGGGACCTCCCCCTTCGCCTCGGTGCCAGCGCCGGGCCCCGGGGGTGCCCGCGCCCGGCAGCCGTCCCGGTCTACCGGGGCCTCGGCCGGGTCAGTCTTTCCGTTTCCCCCGCCGCGATGGAGGTACGGGATCCCGGCTCCGGCGCCGCGAGCCTCGGTCGGGGACCCCCGCCGTCGCCTCGGTGCCCGCGCCAGGTCCCGGGGGTGCCCGCGCCGGGGAGACGGCCGGGTCTACCGGGGCCCCGGCCGCATCACTTTCTGTTTCCCCCGCCGCGATGGAGGTACGGGATCCCGGCTCCGGCGCCGCGGGCCTCGGTCGGGGACCTCCCCCTTCGCCTCGGTGCCGGCGCCGGGCCCCGGGGGTGCCCGCGCCGGGGAGACGGCCGGGTCTACCGGGGCCTCGGCCGGGTCAGTCTTTCCGTTTCCCCCGCCGCGATGGATGTACGGGATCCCGGCTCCGGCGCTGCGGGCCTCGGTCGGGGACCCCCGTCGTCGCCTCGGTGACAGCGCCGGGCCCCGGGGGTGCCCGCGCCCGGCATCCGTCCCGGTCTACCGGGGCCTCGGCCGGATCAGTCTTTCCGTTTCCCACGCCGCGATGGAGGTACGGGATCCCGGCTCCGGCGCCGCGAGCCTCGGTCGGGGACCTCCCCCTTCGCCTCGGTGCCGGCGCCGGGCCCCGGGGGTGCCCGCGCCCGGCAGCCGTCCCGGTCTACCGGGGCCTCGGCCGGGTCAGTCTTTCCGTTTCCCCCGCCGCGATGGAGGTACGGGATCCCGGCTCCGGCGCCGCGGGCCTCGGTCGGGGACCTCCCCCTTCGCCTCGGTGCCAGCGCCGGGCCCCGGGGGTGCCCGCGCCCGGCAGCCGTCCCGGTCTACCGGGACGCTCGCTCGGGCGGGACCGGTTTACCCGGGCCTCGGCCGGACTGGAGTGTTTCGGTTTTCTGCTTCTCTGCCAGGATGGCTGCGAGGGGTTGATTTAAATAGCTGGTTTGACGTGAAAAGCTTCCCTTCAAGTGAAAAGTTTGTTCCAATTTCTGCCATCTTCCTTCCTCAAAAGTTTTGGGTGTAGCTTTCCCAGAGGAACCTCTCGTAGGCCTATCATTTCTGATCTTAACTTCCCTCATTTATTCCATATTTTCCTTCCTCTTGCCGAATGGCCGAATCCAGTCCATTTCTAGTCCAGGAAATTATTTTTATTTCTTCTTCCATTTCTTACTGATCTATTTGCTTTGTCGAGCAAGTCGTTCTTAGGTCCCTTGGTTCTTTCTTTAACGTCTTCTGCTCCTGCTCCTTCTCTCGACGCTTTCTCGTTTTGTTGGCTTTCTTGGCTCTCTTTTGGCTGTTCTTTCTTCTCCTCCCGTCGTCCGTCCCCACTTTCATCTCCCCATCTTTCCTGTTCTTGGTCATCTCTACGTTGTTTATAAAATAATTCCGCTTTCTCTCTTGAATCTACTCGATATCTTTGCTCTCGCCAGCTCGCCGATATTTCAGCTCGCCGATATTTTGTGCTTTCTCGTCGTGTTTCTCATCCATGGCGATCTCTCTGCCCTCCCTGTCTTCTCGGTAAATCGGACATGAATTTCTCTGGGCGGGTGGTTTCTCATCGCGTGTCTTGTGTGCGCTCTATACGTTTCGTCCATCCCGTTTAATATCTATCCCTCCCTCCCTCCCTCTCCTCGCTTTCCTCCATTGCTTCTGCTAATATCATTTCCAGAATGATAACCCTGAGCCTGAACCTGAACCTAACCCTAGCCCTACAACTTTTCTCCCTAACCCTGACCCTAACCCTAACCCTACAACTTTTCCCCCTAACCCTAACCCTAACCCTAACCCTACAACTTGTTTCTCTAAGCCTAAGCCTAAACCTAAGGCT
>NW_028269836.1:215000-217500 GCF_059756535.1 Pantherophis guttatus | reverse complement strand
CCCGGCAGCCGTCCCGGTCTACCGGGGCCTCGGCCGGGTCAGTCTTTCCGTTTCCCCCGCCGCGATGGAGGTACGGGATCCCGGCTCCGGCGCCGCGGGCCTCGGTCGGGGACCTCCCCCTTCGCCTCGGTGCCAGCGCCGGGCCCCGGGGGTGCCCGCGCCCGGCAGCCGTCCCGGTCTACCGGGGCCTCGGCCGGATCAGTCTTTCCGTTTCCCACGCCGCGATGGAGGTACGGGATCCCGGCTCCGGCGCCGCGAGCCTCGGTCGGGGACCTCCCCCTTCGCCTCGGTGCCGGCGCCGGGCCCCGGGGGTGCCCGCGCCGGGGAGACGGCCGGGTCTACCGGGGCCCCGGCCGCATCACTTTCTGTTTCCCCCGCCGCGATGGAGGTACGGGATCCCGGCTCCGGCGCCGCGGGCCTCGGTCGGGGACCTCCCCCTTCGCCTCGGTGCCAGCGCCGGGCCCCGGGGGTGCCCGCGCCCGGCAGCCGTCCCGGTCTACCGGGGCCTCGGCCGGGTCAGTCTTTCCGTTTCCCCCGCCGCGATGGAGGTACGGGATCCCGGCTCCGGCGCCGCGGGCCTCGGTCGGGGACCTCCCCCTTCGCCTCGGTGCCAGCGCCGGGCCCCGGGGGTGCCCGCGCCCGGCAGCCGTCCCGGTCTACCGGGGCCTCGGCCGGGTCAGTCTTTCCGTTTCCCCCGCCGCGATGGAGGTACGGGATCCCGGCTCCGGCGCCGCGGGCCTCGGTCGGGGACCTCCCCCTTCGCCTCGGTGCCAGCGCCGGGCCCCGGGGGTGCCCGCGCCCGGCAGCCGTCCCGGTCTACCGGGACGCTCGCTCGGGCGGGACCGGTTTACCCGGGCCTCGGCCGGACTGGAGTGTTTCGGTTTTCTGCTTCTCTGCCAGGATGGCTGCGAGGGGTTGATTTAAATAGCTGGTTTGACGTGAAAAGCTTCCCTTCAAGTGAAAAGTTTGTTCCAATTTCTGCCATCTTCCTTCCTCAAAAGTTTTGGGTGTAGCTTTCCCAGAGGAACCTCTCGTAGGCCTATCATTTCTGATCTTAACTTCCCTCATTTATTCCATATTTTCCTTCCTCTTGCCGAATGGCCGAATCCAGTCCATTTCTAGTCCAGGAAATTATTTTTATTTCTTCTTCCATTTCTTACTGATCTATTTGCTTTGTCGAGCAAGTCGTTCTTAGGTCCCTTGGTTCTTTCTTTAACGTCTTCTGCTCCTGCTCCTTCTCTCGACGCTTTCTCGTTTTGTTGGCTTTCTTGGCTCTCTTTTGGCTGTTCTTTCTTCTCCTCCCGTCGTCCGTCCCCACTTTCATCTCCCCATCTTTCCTGTTCTTGGTCATCTCTACGTTGTTTATAAAATAATTCCGCTTTCTCTCTTGAATCTACTCGATATCTTTGCTCTCGCCAGCTCGCCGATATTTCAGCTCGCCGATATTTTGTGCTTTCTCGTCGTGTTTCTCATCCATGGCGATCTCTCTGCCCTCCCTGTCTTCTCGGTAAATCGGACATGAATTTCTCTGGGCGGGTGGTTTCTCATCGCGTGTCTTGTGTGCGCTCTATACGTTTCGTCCATCCCGTTTAATATCTATCCCTCCCTCCCTCCCTCTCCTCGCTTTCCTCCATTGCTTCTGCTAATATCATTTCCAGAATGATAACCCTGAGCCTGAACCTGAACCTAACCCTAGCCCTACAACTTTTCTCCCTAACCCTGACCCTAACCCTAACCCTACAACTTTTCCCCCTAACCCTAACCCTAACCCTAACCCTACAACTTGTTTCTCTAAGCCTAAGCCTAAACCTAAGGCTAAGCCTACAACTTTTTTCTCTAACCCTAACCCTAACCCTAACCCTAACCCTAACCCTACAACTTGTTTCTCTAAGCCTAAGCCTACAACTTGTTTCTCTAAGCCTAAGCCTACAACTTTTTTCTCTAACCCTAACCCTAACCCTAACCCTAACCCTAACCCTACAACTATTTTCCCTAACCCTGACCCTAACCCTAACCCTACAACTGTTTTCTCTAACCCTAACCCTACAGCTTTTTCCCCTAACCCTAACCCCACAACTTTTTCCCCTAACCCTAACCCACACTTTCGACTTAAAACCGTTTTTAGATTTAAAGTCGTCTTTCGACTTAAAGACGGGCAGACGGCGGCCCGGTCTACCGGGCCGCTCCGGCAGCCTCGGCCGGGCCGGCGTCTCTGTTTCTGTTTCCCTGCCACGATGGATGTCGCGTGCGAGGGGTTGCTTTAAATAGCTGGTTTGTTTGAAGCGAAAAGCTTCCGTTCTTGCCTAGATCTCTTGCTATCGCAAGCCTTCCGGTCCAAGCTCCCATCGCGGTTTCAAGCGTCCTGCTTTCTTGGTTGGAAAAATCGGGGCGGCGAGACCTGACGCTCGCTTCCCCGACCCCGACCCTAACCCGTCTTCGAATGGTCTTTCTAATGCCAGCAGCGCTCAGGGAGAAATGTCACCCCCAGAAGACGAGAGCA
>NW_028269836.1:202500-205000 GCF_059756535.1 Pantherophis guttatus | reverse complement strand
GAGTTCTGAAAACCCAGTCGCCAGAAATCTCCGCGCACCTGGCGGACCCGGCCTTGGGATCCCCATCGACGTGGGGCTTCTAGGCCTCGGCGGCCGGGAAACGGCGGGAGTCCCGGATGCCGACGCCGGCCGGGCCCGCCGACTCTCTCCCCTCGCCGCCTTCGGAGTAGACCGGGGTGGGAACGCTCCACTTTGGCGCAGCCGGGCCCCGGCCAGGGAGAGCCGCCGGTCCACCGCTCAGGGGCCCGGCGAGCCCGGCGGGGCGGAAGGGGATCCCGGCTCCGGGGCCGCGGGCCTCGGTCGGGGACCCCCGCCGTCGCGTCGGTGCCCGCGCCGGGCCCCGGGGGTGCCCGCGCCGGGCAGACGGCCGGGTCTACCGGGACGGCCTTGGGCGGGTCCGGCTTACCGGGGCCCCGGCCGGATCACTCTTTCCGTTTCCCCCGCCGCGATGGAACTAGGGGATCCCGGCTCCGGCGCCGCGGGCCTCGGTCGGGGACCCCCGCCGTCGCCTCGGTGACAGCGCCGGGCCCCGGGGGTGCCCGCGCCCGGCATCCGTCCCGGTCTACCGGGGCCTCGGCCGGATCAGTCTTTCCGTTTCCCACGCCGCGATGGAGGTACGGGATCCCGGCTCCGGCGCCGCGAGCCTCGGTCGGGGACCTCCCCCTTCGCCTCGGTGCCAGCGCCGGGCCCCGGGGGTGCCCGCGCCGGGGAGACGGCCGGGTCTACCGGGGCCCCGGCCGGATCACTTTCCGTTTCCCCCGCCGCGATGGAGGTACGGGATCCCGGCTCCGGCGCCGCGAGCCTCGGTCGGGGACCCCCGCCGTCGCCTCGGTGCCCGCGCCGGGTCCCGGGGGTGCCCGCGCCGGGGAGACGGCCGGGTCTACCGGGGCCCCGGCCGCATCACTTTCTGTTTCCCCCGCCGCGATGGAGGTACGGGATCCCGGCTCCGGCGCCACGGGCCTCGGTCGGGGACCTCCCCCTTCGCCTCGGTGCCAGCGCCGGGCCCCGGGGGTGCCCGCGCCCGGCAGCCGTCCCGGTCTACCGGGGCCTCGGCCGGGTCAGTCTTTCCGTTTCCCCCGCCGCGATGGAGGTACGGGATCCCGGCTCCGGCGCCGCGAGCCTCGGTCGGGGACCCCCGCCGTCGCCTCGGTGCCCGCGCCAGGTCCCGGGGGTGCCCGCGCCGGGGAGACGGCCGGGTCTACCGGGGCCCCGGCCGCATCACTTTCTGTTTCCCCCGCCGCGATGGAGGTACGGGATCCCGGCTCCGGCGCCGCGGGCCTCGGTCGGGGACCTCCCCCTTCGCCTCGGTGCCGGCGCCGGGCCCCGGGGGTGCCCGCGCCGGGGAGACGGCCGGGTCTACCGGGGCCTCGGCCGGGTCAGTCTTTCCGTTTCCCCCGCCGCGATGGATGTACGGGATCCCGGCTCCGGCGCTGCGGGCCTCGGTCGGGGACCCCCGTCGTCGCCTCGGTGACAGCGCCGGGCCCCGGGGGTGCCCGCGCCCGGCAGCCGTCCCGGTCTACCGGGGCCTCGGCCGGGTCAGTCTTTCCGTTTCCCCCGCCGCGATGGAGGTACGGGATCCCGGCTCCGGCGCCGCGGGCCTCGGTCGGGGACCTCCCCCTTCGCCTCGGTGCCAGCGCCGGGCCCCGGGGGTGCCCGCGCCCGGCAGCCGTCCCGGTCTACCGGGACGCTCGCTCGGGCGGGACCGGTTTACCCGGGCCTCGGCCGGACTGGAGTGTTTCGGTTTTCTGCTTCTCTGCCAGGATGGCTGCGAGGGGTTGATTTAAATAGCTGGTTTGACGTGAAAAGCTTCCCTTCAAGTGAAAAGTTTGTTCCAATTTCTGCCATCTTCCTTCCTCAAAAGTTTTGGGTGTAGCTTTCCCAGAGGAACCTCTCGTAGGCCTATCATTTCTGATCTTAACTTCCCTCATTTATTCCATATTTTCCTTCCTCTTGCCGAATGGCCGAATCCAGTCCATTTCTAGTCCAGGAAATTATTTTTATTTCTTCTTCCATTTCTTACTGATCTATTTGCTTTGTCGAGCAAGTCGTTCTTAGGTCCCTTGGTTCTTTCTTTAACGTCTTCTGCTCCTGCTCCTTCTCTCGACGCTTTCTCGTTTTGTTGGCTTTCTTGGCTCTCTTTTGGCTGTTCTTTCTTCTCCTCCCGTCGTCCGTCCCCACTTTCATCTCCCCATCTTTCCTGTTCTTGGTCATCTCTACGTTGTTTATAAAATAATTCCGCTTTCTCTCTTGAATCTACTCGATATCTTTGCTCTCGCCAGCTCGCCGATATTTCAGCTCGCCGATATTTTGTGCTTTCTCGTCGTGTTTCTCATCCATGGCGATCTCTCTGCCCTCCCTGTCTTCTCGGTAAATCGGACATGAATTTCTCTGGGCGGGTGGTTTCTCATCGCGTGTCTTGTGTGCGCTCTATACGTTTCGTCCATCCCGTTTAATATCTATCCCTCCCTCCCTCCCTCTCCTCGCTTTCCTCCATTGCTTC
>NW_028269836.1:187500-190000 GCF_059756535.1 Pantherophis guttatus | reverse complement strand
GGCCCCGGGGGTGCCCGCGCCGGGGAGACGGCCGGGTCTACCGGGGCCCCGGCCGCATCACTTTCTGTTTCCCCCGCCGCGATGGAGGTACGGGATCCCGGCTCCGGCGCCGCGGGCCTCGGTCGGGGACCTCCCCCTTCGCCTCGGTGCCAGCGCCGGGCCCCGGGGGTGCCCGCGCCCGGCAGCCGTCCCGGTCTACCGGGGCCTCGGCCGGGTCAGTCTTTCCGTTTCCCCCGCCGCGATGGAGGTACGGGATCCCGGCTCCGGCGCCGCGGGCCTCGGTCGGGGACCTCCCCCTTCGCCTCGGTGCCAGCGCCGGGCCCCGGGGGTGCCCGCGCCCGGCAGCCGTCCCGGTCTACCGGGGCCTCGGCCGGATCAGTCTTTCCGTTTCCCACGCCGCGATGGAGGTACGGGATCCCGGCTCCGGCGCCGCGAGCCTCGGTCGGGGACCTCCCCCTTCGCCTCGGTGCCGGCGCCGGGCCCCGGGGGTGCCCGCGCCGGGGAGACGGCCGGGTCTACCGGGGCCCCGGCCGCATCACTTTCTGTTTCCCCCGCCGCGATGGAGGTACGGGATCCCGGCTCCGGCGCCGCGGGCCTCGGTCGGGGACCTCCCCCTTCGCCTCGGTGCCAGCGCCGGGCCCCGGGGGTGCCCGCGCCCGGCAGCCGTCCCGGTCTACCGGGGCCTCGGCCGGGTCAGTCTTTCCGTTTCCCCCGCCGCGATGGAGGTACGGGATCCCGGCTCCGGCGCCGCGGGCCTCGGTCGGGGACCTCCCCCTTCGCCTCGGTGCCAGCGCCGGGCCCCGGGGGTGCCCGCGCCCGGCAGCCGTCCCGGTCTACCGGGGCCTCGGCCGGGTCAGTCTTTCCGTTTCCCCCGCCGCGATGGAGGTACGGGATCCCGGCTCCGGCGCCGCGGGCCTCGGTCGGGGACCTCCCCCTTCGCCTCGGTGCCAGCGCCGGGCCCCGGGGGTGCCCGCGCCCGGCAGCCGTCCCGGTCTACCGGGACGCTCGCTCGGGCGGGACCGGTTTACCCGGGCCTCGGCCGGACTGGAGTGTTTCGGTTTTCTGCTTCTCTGCCAGGATGGCTGCGAGGGGTTGATTTAAATAGCTGGTTTGACGTGAAAAGCTTCCCTTCAAGTGAAAAGTTTGTTCCAATTTCTGCCATCTTCCTTCCTCAAAAGTTTTGGGTGTAGCTTTCCCAGAGGAACCTCTCGTAGGCCTATCATTTCTGATCTTAACTTCCCTCATTTATTCCATATTTTCCTTCCTCTTGCCGAATGGCCGAATCCAGTCCATTTCTAGTCCAGGAAATTATTTTTATTTCTTCTTCCATTTCTTACTGATCTATTTGCTTTGTCGAGCAAGTCGTTCTTAGGTCCCTTGGTTCTTTCTTTAACGTCTTCTGCTCCTGCTCCTTCTCTCGACGCTTTCTCGTTTTGTTGGCTTTCTTGGCTCTCTTTTGGCTGTTCTTTCTTCTCCTCCCGTCGTCCGTCCCCACTTTCATCTCCCCATCTTTCCTGTTCTTGGTCATCTCTACGTTGTTTATAAAATAATTCCGCTTTCTCTCTTGAATCTACTCGATATCTTTGCTCTCGCCAGCTCGCCGATATTTCAGCTCGCCGATATTTTGTGCTTTCTCGTCGTGTTTCTCATCCATGGCGATCTCTCTGCCCTCCCTGTCTTCTCGGTAAATCGGACATGAATTTCTCTGGGCGGGTGGTTTCTCATCGCGTGTCTTGTGTGCGCTCTATACGTTTCGTCCATCCCGTTTAATATCTATCCCTCCCTCCCTCCCTCTCCTCGCTTTCCTCCATTGCTTCTGCTAATATCATTTCCAGAATGATAACCCTGAGCCTGAACCTGAACCTAACCCTAGCCCTACAACTTTTCTCCCTAACCCTGACCCTAACCCTAACCCTACAACTTTTCCCCCTAACCCTAACCCTAACCCTAACCCTACAACTTGTTTCTCTAAGCCTAAGCCTAAACCTAAGGCTAAGCCTACAACTTTTTTCTCTAACCCTAACCCTAACCCTAACCCTAACCCTAACCCTACAACTTGTTTCTCTAAGCCTAAGCCTACAACTTGTTTCTCTAAGCCTAAGCCTACAACTTTTTTCTCTAACCCTAACCCTAACCCTAACCCTAACCCTAACCCTACAACTATTTTCCCTAACCCTGACCCTAACCCTAACCCTACAACTGTTTTCTCTAACCCTAACCCTACAGCTTTTTCCCCTAACCCTAACCCCACAACTTTTTCCCCTAACCCTAACCCACACTTTCGACTTAAAACCGTTTTTAGATTTAAAGTCGTCTTTCGACTTAAAGACGGGCAGACGGCGGCCCGGTCTACCGGGCCGCTCCGGCAGCCTCGGCCGGGCCGGCGTCTCTGTTTCTGTTTCCCTGCCACGATGGATGTCGCGTGCGAGGGGTTGCTTTAAATAGCTGGTTTGTTTGAAGCGAAAAGCTTCCGTTCTTGCCTAGATCTCTTGCTATCGCA
>NW_028269836.1:175000-177500 GCF_059756535.1 Pantherophis guttatus | reverse complement strand
CCCGAGGCGACCGCAGAGTCCACGATCGATCGGGAAAGATGCGGGAAGGGGGACCCGTCCAACCACTCGTCGTCTGCCCGCCGAACGAGAGCGGCCCGTGCCGCGGACGGGTGGCACAGCCCGGCACAGCGCGGTCGGCTTGCCGGGGGTCGGGGACCCGGTAGACCGGTACCCCTACGAGTTCTGAAAACCCAGTCGCCAGAAATCTCCGCGCACCTGGCGGACCCGGCCTTGGGATCCCCATCGACGTGGGGCTTCTAGGCCTCGGCGGCCGGGAAACGGCGGGAGTCCCGGATGCCGACGCCGGCCGGGCCCGCCGACTCTCTCCCCTCGCCGCCTTCGGAGTAGACCGGGGTGGGAACGCTCCACTTTGGCGCAGCCGGGCCCCGGCCAGGGAGAGCCGCCGGTCCACCGCTCAGGGGCCCGGCGAGCCCGGCGGGGCGGAAGGGGATCCCGGCTCCGGGGCCGCGGGCCTCGGTCGGGGACCCCCGCCGTCGCGTCGGTGCCCGCGCCGGGCCCCGGGGGTGCCCGCGCCGGGCAGACGGCCGGGTCTACCGGGACGGCCTTGGGCGGGTCCGGCTTACCGGGGCCCCGGCCGGATCACTCTTTCCGTTTCCCCCGCCGCGATGGAACTAGGGGATCCCGGCTCCGGCGCCGCGGGCCTCGGTCGGGGACCCCCGCCGTCGCCTCGGTGACAGCGCCGGGCCCCGGGGGTGCCCGCGCCCGGCATCCGTCCCGGTCTACCGGGGCCTCGGCCGGATCAGTCTTTCCGTTTCCCACGCCGCGATGGAGGTACGGGATCCCGGCTCCGGCGCCGCGAGCCTCGGTCGGGGACCTCCCCCTTCGCCTCGGTGCCAGCGCCGGGCCCCGGGGGTGCCCGCGCCGGGGAGACGGCCGGGTCTACCGGGGCCCCGGCCGGATCACTTTCCGTTTCCCCCGCCGCGATGGAGGTACGGGATCCCGGCTCCGGCGCCGCGAGCCTCGGTCGGGGACCCCCGCCGTCGCCTCGGTGCCCGCGCCGGGTCCCGGGGGTGCCCGCGCCGGGGAGACGGCCGGGTCTACCGGGGCCCCGGCCGCATCACTTTCTGTTTCCCCCGCCGCGATGGAGGTACGGGATCCCGGCTCCGGCGCCACGGGCCTCGGTCGGGGACCTCCCCCTTCGCCTCGGTGCCAGCGCCGGGCCCCGGGGGTGCCCGCGCCCGGCAGCCGTCCCGGTCTACCGGGGCCTCGGCCGGGTCAGTCTTTCCGTTTCCCCCGCCGCGATGGAGGTACGGGATCCCGGCTCCGGCGCCGCGAGCCTCGGTCGGGGACCCCCGCCGTCGCCTCGGTGCCCGCGCCAGGTCCCGGGGGTGCCCGCGCCGGGGAGACGGCCGGGTCTACCGGGGCCCCGGCCGCATCACTTTCTGTTTCCCCCGCCGCGATGGAGGTACGGGATCCCGGCTCCGGCGCCGCGGGCCTCGGTCGGGGACCTCCCCCTTCGCCTCGGTGCCGGCGCCGGGCCCCGGGGGTGCCCGCGCCGGGGAGACGGCCGGGTCTACCGGGGCCTCGGCCGGGTCAGTCTTTCCGTTTCCCCCGCCGCGATGGATGTACGGGATCCCGGCTCCGGCGCTGCGGGCCTCGGTCGGGGACCCCCGTCGTCGCCTCGGTGACAGCGCCGGGCCCCGGGGGTGCCCGCGCCCGGCATCCGTCCCGGTCTACCGGGGCCTCGGCCGGATCAGTCTTTCCGTTTCCCACGCCGCGATGGAGGTACGGGATCCCGGCTCCGGCGCCGCGAGCCTCGGTCGGGGACCTCCCCCTTCGCCTCGGTGCCGGCGCCGGGCCCCGGGGGTGCCCGCGCCGGGGAGACGGCCGGGTCTACCGGGGCCCCGGCCGCATCACTTTCTGTTTCCCCCGCCGCGATGGAGGTACGGGATCCCGGCTCCGGCGCCGCGGGCCTCGGTCGGGGACCTCCCCCTTCGCCTCGGTGCCAGCGCCGGGCCCCGGGGGTGCCCGCGCCCGGCAGCCGTCCCGGTCTACCGGGGCCTCGGCCGGGTCAGTCTTTCCGTTTCCCCCGCCGCGATGGAGGTACGGGATCCCGGCTCCGGCGCCGCGGGCCTCGGTCGGGGACCTCCCCCTTCGCCTCGGTGCCAGCGCCGGGCCCCGGGGGTGCCCGCGCCCGGCAGCCGTCCCGGTCTACCGGGGCCTCGGCCGGATCAGTCTTTCCGTTTCCCACGCCGCGATGGAGGTACGGGATCCCGGCTCCGGCGCCGCGGGCCTCGGTCGGGGACCTCCCCCTTCGCCTCGGTGCCAGCGCCGGGTCCCGGGGGTGCCCGCGCCCGGCAGCCGTCCCGGTCTACCGGGGCCTCGGCCGGGTCAGTCTTTCCGTTTCCCCCGCCGCGATGGAGGTACGGGATCCCGGCTCCGGCGCCGCGGGCCTCGGTCGGGGACCTCCCCCTTCGCCTCGGTGCCAGCGCCGGGCCCCGGGGGTGCCCGCGCCCGGCAGCCGTCCCGGTCTACCGGG
>NW_028269836.1:160000-162500 GCF_059756535.1 Pantherophis guttatus | reverse complement strand
GTGCCCGCGCCGGGGAGACGGCCGGGTCTACCGGGGCCCCGGCCGGATCACTTTCCGTTTCCCCCGCCGCGATGGAGGTACGGGATCCCGGCTCCGGCGCCGCGAGCCTCGGTCGGGGACCCCCGCCGTCGCCTCGGTGCCCGCGCCGGGTCCCGGGGGTGCCCGCGCCGGGGAGACGGCCGGGTCTACCGGGGCCCCGGCCGCATCACTTTCTGTTTCCCCCGCCGCGATGGAGGTACGGGATCCCGGCTCCGGCGCCACGGGCCTCGGTCGGGGACCTCCCCCTTCGCCTCGGTGCCAGCGCCGGGCCCCGGGGGTGCCCGCGCCCGGCAGCCGTCCCGGTCTACCGGGGCCTCGGCCGGGTCAGTCTTTCCGTTTCCCCCGCCGCGATGGAGGTACGGGATCCCGGCTCCGGCGCCGCGAGCCTCGGTCGGGGACCCCCGCCGTCGCCTCGGTGCCCGCGCCAGGTCCCGGGGGTGCCCGCGCCGGGGAGACGGCCGGGTCTACCGGGGCCCCGGCCGCATCACTTTCTGTTTCCCCCGCCGCGATGGAGGTACGGGATCCCGGCTCCGGCGCCGCGGGCCTCGGTCGGGGACCTCCCCCTTCGCCTCGGTGCCGGCGCCGGGCCCCGGGGGTGCCCGCGCCGGGGAGACGGCCGGGTCTACCGGGGCCTCGGCCGGGTCAGTCTTTCCGTTTCCCCCGCCGCGATGGATGTACGGGATCCCGGCTCCGGCGCTGCGGGCCTCGGTCGGGGACCCCCGTCGTCGCCTCGGTGACAGCGCCGGGCCCCGGGGGTGCCCGCGCCCGGCATCCGTCCCGGTCTACCGGGGCCTCGGCCGGATCAGTCTTTCCGTTTCCCACGCCGCGATGGAGGTACGGGATCCCGGCTCCGGCGCCGCGAGCCTCGGTCGGGGACCTCCCCCTTCGCCTCGGTGCCGGCGCCGGGCCCCGGGGGTGCCCGCGCCGGGGAGACGGCCGGGTCTACCGGGGCCCCGGCCGCATCACTTTCTGTTTCCCCCGCCGCGATGGAGGTACGGGATCCCGGCTCCGGCGCCGCGGGCCTCGGTCGGGGACCTCCCCCTTCGCCTCGGTGCCAGCGCCGGGCCCCGGGGGTGCCCGCGCCCGGCAGCCGTCCCGGTCTACCGGGGCCTCGGCCGGGTCAGTCTTTCCGTTTCCCCCGCCGCGATGGAGGTACGGGATCCCGGCTCCGGCGCCGCGGGCCTCGGTCGGGGACCTCCCCCTTCGCCTCGGTGCCAGCGCCGGGCCCCGGGGGTGCCCGCGCCCGGCAGCCGTCCCGGTCTACCGGGGCCTCGGCCGGATCAGTCTTTCCGTTTCCCACGCCGCGATGGAGGTACGGGATCCCGGCTCCGGCGCCGCGAGCCTCGGTCGGGGACCTCCCCCTTCGCCTCGGTGCCGGCGCCGGGCCCCGGGGGTGCCCGCGCCGGGGAGACGGCCGGGTCTACCGGGGCCCCGGCCGCATCACTTTCTGTTTCCCCCGCCGCGATGGAGGTACGGGATCCCGGCTCCGGCGCCGCGGGCCTCGGTCGGGGACCTCCCCCTTCGCCTCGGTGCCAGCGCCGGGCCCCGGGGGTGCCCGCGCCCGGCAGCCGTCCCGGTCTACCGGGGCCTCGGCCGGGTCAGTCTTTCCGTTTCCCCCGCCGCGATGGAGGTACGGGATCCCGGCTCCGGCGCCGCGGGCCTCGGTCGGGGACCTCCCCCTTCGCCTCGGTGCCAGCGCCGGGCCCCGGGGGTGCCCGCGCCCGGCAGCCGTCCCGGTCTACCGGGGCCTCGGCCGGGTCAGTCTTTCCGTTTCCCCCGCCGCGATGGAGGTACGGGATCCCGGCTCCGGCGCCGCGGGCCTCGGTCGGGGACCTCCCCCTTCGCCTCGGTGCCAGCGCCGGGCCCCGGGGGTGCCCGCGCCCGGCAGCCGTCCCGGTCTACCGGGACGCTCGCTCGGGCGGGACCGGTTTACCCGGGCCTCGGCCGGACTGGAGTGTTTCGGTTTTCTGCTTCTCTGCCAGGATGGCTGCGAGGGGTTGATTTAAATAGCTGGTTTGACGTGAAAAGCTTCCCTTCAAGTGAAAAGTTTGTTCCAATTTCTGCCATCTTCCTTCCTCAAAAGTTTTGGGTGTAGCTTTCCCAGAGGAACCTCTCGTAGGCCTATCATTTCTGATCTTAACTTCCCTCATTTATTCCATATTTTCCTTCCTCTTGCCGAATGGCCGAATCCAGTCCATTTCTAGTCCAGGAAATTATTTTTATTTCTTCTTCCATTTCTTACTGATCTATTTGCTTTGTCGAGCAAGTCGTTCTTAGGTCCCTTGGTTCTTTCTTTAACGTCTTCTGCTCCTGCTCCTTCTCTCGACGCTTTCTCGTTTTGTTGGCTTTCTTGGCTCTCTTTTGGCTGTTCTTTCTTCTCCTCCCGTCGTCCGTCCCCACTTTCATCTCCCCATCTTTCCTGTTCTTGGTCATCTCTACGTTGTTTATAAAATAATTCCGC
>NW_028269836.1:132500-135000 GCF_059756535.1 Pantherophis guttatus | reverse complement strand
CCTACGAGTTCTGAAAACCCAGTCGCCAGAAATCTCCGCGCACCTGGCGGACCCGGCCTTGGGATCCCCATCGACGTGGGGCTTCTAGGCCTCGGCGGCCGGGAAACGGCGGGAGTCCCGGATGCCGACGCCGGCCGGGCCCGCCGACTCTCTCCCCTCGCCGCCTTCGGAGTAGACCGGGGTGGGAACGCTCCACTTTGGCGCAGCCGGGCCCCGGCCAGGGAGAGCCGCCGGTCCACCGCTCAGGGGCCCGGCGAGCCCGGCGGGGCGGAAGGGGATCCCGGCTCCGGGGCCGCGGGCCTCGGTCGGGGACCCCCGCCGTCGCGTCGGTGCCCACGCCGGGCCCCGGGGGTGCCCGCGCCGGGCAGACGGCCGGGTCTACCGGGACGGCCTTGGGCGGGTCCGGCTTACCGGGGCCCCGGCCGGATCACTCTTTCCGTTTCCCCCGCCGCGATGGAACTAGGGGATCCCGGCTCCGGCGCCGCGGGCCTCGGTCGGGGACCCCCGCCGTCGCCTCGGTGCCAGCGCCGGGCCCCGGGGCTGCCCGCGCCCGGCATCCGTCCCGGTCTACCGGGGCCTCGGCCGGGTCAGTCTTTCCGTTTCCCACGCCGCGATGGAGGTACGGGATCCGGGCTCCGGCGCCGCGGGCCTCGGTCGGGGACCTCCCCCTTCGCCTCGGTGCCCGCGCCGGGCCCCGGGGGTGCCCGCGCCGGGGAGACGGCCGGGTCTACCGGGGCCCCGGCCGGATCACTTTCTCTTTCCCCCGCCGCGATGGAGGTACGGGATCCCGGCTCCGGCGCCGCGAGCCTCGGTCGGGGACCCCCGCCGTCGCCTCGGTGCCCGCGCCGGGTCCCGGGGGTGCCCGCGCCGGGGAGACGGCCGGGTCTACCGGGGCCTCGGCCGGGTCAGTCTTTCCGTTTCCCCCGCCCCGATGGAGGTACGGGATCCCGGCTCCGGCGACGCGGGCCTCGGTCGGGGACCTCCCCCTTCGCCTCGGTGCCCGCGCCGGGCCCCGGGGGTGCCCGCGCCGGGGAGACGGCCGGGTCTACCGGGGCCTCGGCCGGATCAGTCTTTCCGTTTCCCCCGCCGCGATGGAGGTACGGGATCCCGGCTCCGGCGCCGCGAGCCTCGGTCGGGGACCTCCCCCTTCGCCTCGGTGCCAGCGCCGGGCCGCGGGGGTTCCCGCGCCGGGGAGACGGCCGGGTCTACCGGGGCCCCGGCCGGATCACTTTCTCTTTCCCCCGCCGCGATGGATGTACGGGATCCCGGCTCCGGCGCCGCGAGCCTCGGTCGGGGACCCCCGCCGTCGCCTCGGTGCCCGCGCCGGGTCCCGGGGGTGCCCGCGCCGGGGAGACGGCCGGGTCTACCGGGGCCCCGGCCGCATCACTTTCCGTTTCCCCCGCCGCGATGGAGGTACGGGATCCCGGCTCCGGCGCCGCGGGCCTCGGTCGGGGACCTCCCCCTTCGCCTCGGTGACAGCGCCGGGCCCCGGGGGTGCCCGCGCCCGGCAGCCGTCCCGGTCTACCGGGGCCTCGGCCGGGTCAGTCTTTCCGTTTCCCCCGCCGCGATGGAGGTACGGGATCCCGGCTCCGGCGCCGCGGGCCTCGGTCGGGGACCTCCCCCTTCGCCTCGGTGCCAGCGCCGGGCCCCGGGGGTGCCCGCGCCCGGCAGCCGTCCCGGTCTACCGGGGCCCCGGCCGGGTCAGTCTTTCCGTTTCCCCCGCCGCGATGGAGGTACGGGATCCCGGCTCCGGCGCCGCGGGCCTCGGTCGGGGACCTCCCCCTTTGCCTAGGTGCCAGCGCCGGGCCCCGGGGGTGCCCGCGCCCAGCAGCCGTCCCGGTCTACCGGGACGCTCGCTCGGGCGGGACCGGTTTACCCGGGCCTCGGCCGGACTGGAGTGTTTCGGTTTTCTGCTTCTCTGCCAGGATGGCTGCGAGGGGTTGATTTAAATAGCTGGTTTGACGTGAAAAGCTTCCCTTCAAGTGAAAAGTTTGTTCCAATTTCTGCCATCTTCCTTCCTCAAAAGTTTTGGGTGTAGCTTTCCCAGAGGAACCTCTCGTAGGCCTATCATTTCTGATCTTAACTTCCCTCATTTATTCCATATTTTCCTTCCTCTTGCCGAATGGCCGAATCCAGTCCATTTCTAGTCCAGGAAATTATTTTTATTTCTTCTTCCATTTCTTACTGATCTATTTGCTTTGTCGAGCAAGTCGTTCTTAGGTCCCTTGGTTCTTTCTTTAACTTCTTCTGCTCCTGCTCCTTCTCTCGACGCTTTCTCGTTTTGTTGGCTTTCTTGGCTCTCTTTTGGCTGTTCTTTCTTCTCCTCCCGTCGTCCGTCCCCACTTTCATCTCCCCATCTTTCCTGTTCTTGGTCATCTCTACGTTGTTTATAAAATAATTCCGCTTTCTCTCTTGAATCTACTCGATATCTTTGCTCTCGCCAGCTCGCCGATATTTCAGCTCGCCGATATTTTGTGCTTTCTCGTCGTGTTTCTCATCC
>NW_028269836.1:125000-127500 GCF_059756535.1 Pantherophis guttatus | reverse complement strand
TCGGCCGGATCAGTCTTTCCGTTTCCCCCGCCGCGATGGAGGTACGGGATCCCGGCTCCGGCGCCGCGAGCCTCGGTCGGGGACCTCCCCCTTCGCCTCGGTGCCAGCGCCGGGCCGCGGGGGTTCCCGCGCCGGGGAGACGGCCGGGTCTACCGGGGCCCCGGCCGGATCACTTTCTCTTTCCCCCGCCGCGATGGAGGTACGGGATCCCGGCTCCGGCGCCGCGGGCCTCGGTCGGGGACCTCCCCCTTCGCCTCGGTGCCAGCGCCGGGCCCCGGGGGTGCCCGCGCCCGGCAGCCGTCCCGGTCTACCGGGGCCTCGGCCGGGTCAGTCTTTCCGTTTCCCCCGCCGCGATGGAGGTACGGGATCCCGGCTCCGGCGCCGCGGGCCTCGGTCGGGGACCTCCCCCTTCGCCTCGGTGCCAGCGCCGGGCCCCGGGGGTGCCCGCGCCCGGCAGCCGTCCCGGTCTACCGGGGCCTCGGCCGGGTCAGTCTTTCCGTTTCCCCCGCCGCGATGGAGGTACGGGATCCCGGCTCCGGCGCCGCGGGCCTCGGTCGGGGACCTCCCCCTTTGCCTAGGTGCCAGCGCCGGGCCCCGGGGGTGCCCGCGCCCGGCAGCCGTCCCGGTCTACCGGGACGCTCGCTCGGGCGGGACCGGTTTACCCGGGCCTCGGCCGGACTGGAGTGTTTCGGTTTTCTGCTTCTCTGCCAGGATGGCTGCGAGGGGTTGATTTAAATAGCTGGTTTGACGTGAAAAGCTTCCCTTCAAGTGAAAAGTTTGTTCCAATTTCTGCCATCTTCCTTCCTCAAAAGTTTTGGGTGTAGCTTTCCCAGAGGAACCTCTCGTAGGCCTATCATTTCTGATCTTAACTTCCCTCATTTATTCCATATTTTCCTTCCTCTTGCCGAATGGCCGAATCCAGTCCATTTCTAGTCCAGGAAATTATTTTTATTTCTTCTTCCATTTCTTACTGATCTATTTGCTTTGTCGAGCAAGTCGTTCTTAGGTCCCTTGGTTCTTTCTTTAACTTCTTCTGCTCCTGCTCCTTCTCTCGACGCTTTCTCGTTTTGTTGGCTTTCTTGGCTCTCTTTTGGCTGTTCTTTCTTCTCCTCCCGTCGTCCGTCCCCACTTTCATCTCCCCATCTTTCCTGTTCTTGGTCATCTCTACGTTGTTTATAAAATAATTCCGCTTTCTCTCTTGAATCTACTCGATATCTTTGCTCTCGCCAGCTCGCCGATATTTCAGCTCGCCGATATTTTGTGCTTTCTCGTCGTGTTTCTCATCCATGGCGATCTCTCTGCCCTCCCTGTCTTCTCGGTAAATCGGACATGAATTTCTCTGGGCGGGTGGTTTCTCATCGCGTGTCTTGTGTGCGCTCTATACGTTTCGTCCATCCCGTTTAATATCTATCCCTCCCTCCCTCTCCTCGCTTTCCTCCATTGCTTCTGCTAATATCATTTCCAGAATGATAACCCTGAGCCTGAACCTGAACCTAACCCTAGCCCTACAACTTTTCTCCCTAACCCTGACCCTAACCCTAACCCTACAACTTTTCCCCCTAACCCTAACCCTAACCCTAACCCTACAACTTGTTTCTCTAAGCCTAAGCCTAAACCTAAGGCTAAGCCTACAACTTTTTTCCCTAACCCTAACCCTAACCCTAACCCTAACCCTAACCCTAACCCTAACCCTAACCCTACAACTTGTTTCTCTAAGCCTAAGCCTACAACTTTTTTCCCTAACCCTAACCCTAACCCTAACCCTACAACTATTTTCCCTAACCCTGACCCTAACCCTAACCCTACAACTGTTTTCTCTAACCCTAACCCTACAGCTTTTTCCCCTAACCCTAACCCCACAACTTTTTCCCCTAACCCTAACCCACACTTTCGACTTAAAACCGTTTTTAGATTTAAAGTCGTCTTTCGACTTAAAGACGGGCAGACGGCGGCCCGGTCTACCGGGCCGCTCCGGCAGCCTCGGCCGGGCCGGCGTCTCTGTTTCTGTTTCCCTGCCACGATGGATGTCGCGTGCGAGGGGTTGCTTTAAATAGCTGGTTTGTTTGAAGTGAAAAGCTTCCGTTCTTGCCTAGATCTCTTGCTATCGCAAGCCTTCCGGTCCAAGCTCCCATCGCGGTTTCAAGCGTCCTGCTTTCTTGGTTGGAAAAATCGGGGCGGCGAGACCTGACGCTCGCTTCCCCGACCCCGACCCTAACCCGTCTTCGAATGGTCTTTCTAATGCCAGCAGCGCTCAGGGAGAAATGTCACCCCCAGAAGACGAGAGCACAGCTTGCCCAATTCCGGTCTCCACACACCGGGCTCGTCGACTTTCAAAACGTATTCCGCTTTTATGACCGTTTTAAAACTAAAACGACGATCGACCGGCGGCGATACTGACATTTAAGCGGAGAGCGGGAAAAGGGGTGGGGAAAAAAAACCAAGTGCCTCGTTTAGGCGCCGGTCTACTCGGGAAGGGAGGGGAGGGGAGGCGAGGCAAAAA
>NW_028269836.1:110000-112500 GCF_059756535.1 Pantherophis guttatus | reverse complement strand
GGCGCTGCGGGCCTCGGTCGGGGACCCCCGTCGTCGCCTCGGTGACAGCGCCGGGCCCCGGGGGTGCCCGCGCCCGGCATCCGTCCCGGTCTACCGGGGCCTCGGCCGGATCAGTCTTTCCGTTTCCCACGCCGCGATGGAGGTACGGGATCCCGGCTCCGGCGCCGCGAGCCTCGGTCGGGGACCTCCCCCTTCGCCTCGGTGCCGGCGCCGGGCCCCGGGGGTGCCCGCGCCGGGGAGACGGCCGGGTCTACCGGGGCCCCGGCCGCATCACTTTCTGTTTCCCCCGCCGCGATGGAGGTACGGGATCCCGGCTCCGGCGCCGCGGGCCTCGGTCGGGGACCTCCCCCTTCGCCTCGGTGCCAGCGCCGGGCCCCGGGGGTGCCCGCGCCCGGCAGCCGTCCCGGTCTACCGGGGCCTCGGCCGGGTCAGTCTTTCCGTTTCCCCCGCCGCGATGGAGGTACGGGATCCCGGCTCCGGCGCCGCGGGCCTCGGTCGGGGACCTCCCCCTTCGCCTCGGTGCCAGCGCCGGGCCCCGGGGGTGCCCGCGCCCGGCAGCCGTCCCGGTCTACCGGGGCCTCGGCCGGGTCAGTCTTTCCGTTTCCCCCGCCGCGATGGAGGTACGGGATCCCGGCTCCGGCGCCGCGGGCCTCGGTCGGGGACCTCCCCCTTTGCCTAGGTGCCAGCGCCGGGCCCCGGGGGTGCCCGCGCCCGGCAGCCGTCCCGGTCTACCGGGACGCTCGCTCGGGCGGGACCGGTTTACCCGGGCCTCGGCCGGACTGGAGTGTTTCGGTTTTCTGCTTCTCTGCCAGGATGGCTGCGAGGGGTTGATTTAAATAGCTGGTTTGACGTGAAAAGCTTCCCTTCAAGTGAAAAGTTTGTTCCAATTTCTGCCATCTTCCTTCCTCAAAAGTTTTGGGTGTAGCTTTCCCAGAGGAACCTCTCGTAGGCCTATCATTTCTGATCTTAACTTCCCTCATTTATTCCATATTTTCCTTCCTCTTGCCGAATGGCCGAATCCAGTCCATTTCTAGTCCAGGAAATTATTTTTATTTCTTCTTCCATTTCTTACTGATCTATTTGCTTTGTCGAGCAAGTCGTTCTTAGGTCCCTTGGTTCTTTCTTTAACTTCTTCTGCTCCTGCTCCTTCTCTCGACGCTTTCTCGTTTTGTTGGCTTTCTTGGCTCTCTTTTGGCTGTTCTTTCTTCTCCTCCCGTCGTCCGTCCCCACTTTCATCTCCCCATCTTTCCTGTTCTTGGTCATCTCTACGTTGTTTATAAAATAATTCCGCTTTCTCTCTTGAATCTACTCGATATCTTTGCTCTCGCCAGCTCGCCGATATTTCAGCTCGCCGATATTTTGTGCTTTCTCGTCGTGTTTCTCATCCATGGCGATCTCTCTGCCCTCCCTGTCTTCTCGGTAAATCGGACATGAATTTCTCTGGGCGGGTGGTTTCTCATCGCGTGTCTTGTGTGCGCTCTATACGTTTCGTCCATCCCGTTTAATATCTATCCCTCCCTCCCTCTCCTCGCTTTCCTCCATTGCTTCTGCTAATATCATTTCCAGAATGATAACCCTGAGCCTGAACCTGAACCTAACCCTAGCCCTACAACTTTTCTCCCTAACCCTGACCCTAACCCTAACCCTACAACTTTTCCCCCTAACCCTAACCCTAACCCTAACCCTACAACTTGTTTCTCTAAGCCTAAGCCTAAACCTAAGGCTAAGCCTACAACTTTTTTCCCTAACCCTAACCCTAACCCTAACCCTAACCCTAACCCTAACCCTAACCCTAACCCTAACCCTACAACTTGTTTCTCTAAGCCTAAGCCTACAACTTTTTTCCCTAACCCTAACCCTAACCCTAACCCTACAACTATTTTCCCTAACCCTGACCCTAACCCTAACCCTACAACTGTTTTCTCTAACCCTAACCCTACAGCTTTTTCCCCTAACCCTAACCCCACAACTTTTTCCCCTAACCCTAACCCACACTTTCGACTTAAAACCGTTTTTAGATTTAAAGTCGTCTTTCGACTTAAAGACGGGCAGACGGCGGCCCGGTCTACCGGGCCGCTCCGGCAGCCTCGGCCGGGCCGGCGTCTCTGTTTCTGTTTCCCTGCCACGATGGATGTCGCGTGCGAGGGGTTGCTTTAAATAGCTGGTTTGTTTGAAGTGAAAAGCTTCCGTTCTTGCCTAGATCTCTTGCTATCGCAAGCCTTCCGGTCCAAGCTCCCATCGCGGTTTCAAGCGTCCTGCTTTCTTGGTTGGAAAAATCGGGGCGGCGAGACCTGACGCTCGCTTCCCCGACCCCGACCCTAACCCGTCTTCGAATGGTCTTTCTAATGCCAGCAGCGCTCAGGGAGAAATGTCACCCCCAGAAGACGAGAGCACAGCTTGCCCAATTCCGGTCTCCACACACCGGGCTCGTCGACTTTCAAAACGTATTCCGCTTTTATGACCGTTTTAAAACTAAAACGACGATCGACCGGCGGCGATA
>NW_028269836.1:97500-100000 GCF_059756535.1 Pantherophis guttatus | reverse complement strand
TCCCGGCTCCGGGGCCGCGGGCCTCGGTCGGGGACCCCCGCCGTCGCGTCGGTGCCCGCGCCGGGCCCCGGGGGTGCCCGCGCCGGGCAGACGGCCGGGTCTACCGGGACGGCCTTGGGCGGGTCCGGCTTACCGGGGCCCCGGCCGGATCACTCTTTCCGTTTCCCCCGCCGCGATGGAACTAGGGGATCCCGGCTCCGGCGCCGCGGGCCTCGGTCGGGGACCCCCGCCGTCGCCTCGGTGCCAGCGCCGGGCCCCGGGGCTGCCCGCGCCCGGCATCCGTCCCGGTCTACCGGGGCCTCGGCCGGGTCAGTCTTTCCGTTTCCCACGCCGCGATGGAGGTACGGGATCCGGGCTCCGGCGCCGCGGGCCTCGGTCGGGGACCTCCCCCTTCGCCTCGGTGCCCGCGCCGGGCCCCGGGGGTGCCCGCGCCGGGGAGACGGCCGGGTCTACCGGGGCCCCGGCCGGATCACTTTCTCTTTCCCCCGCCGCGATGGAGGTACGGGATCCCGGCTCCGGCGCCGCGAGCCTCGGTCGGGGACCCCCGCCGTCGCCTCGGTGCCCGCGCCGGGTCCCGGGGGTGCCCGCGCCGGGGAGACGGCCGGGTCTACCGGGGCCCCGGCCGCATCACTTTCTGTTTCCCCCGCCGCGATGGAGGTACGGGATCCCGGCTCCGGCGCCGCGGGCCTCGGTCGGGGACCTCCCCCTTCGCCTCGGTGCCAGCGCCGGGCCCCGGGGGTGCCCGCGCCCGGCAGCCGTCCCGGTCTACCGGGGCCTCGGCCGGGTCAGTCTTTCCGTTTCCCCCGCCCCGATGGAGGTACGGGATCCCGGCTCCGGCGACGCGGGCCTCGGTCGGGGACCTCCCCCTTCGCCTCGGTGCCCGCGCCGGGCCCCGGGGGTGCCCGCGCCGGGGAGACGGCCGGGTCTACCGGGGCCTCGGCCGGATCAGTCTTTCCGTTTCCCCCGCCGCGATGGAGGTACGGGATCCCGGCTCCGGCGCCGCGAGCCTCGGTCGGGGACCTCCCCCTTCGCCTCGGTGCCAGCGCCGGGCCGCGGGGGTTCCCGCGCCGGGGAGACGGCCGGGTCTACCGGGGCCCCGGCCGGATCACTTTCTCTTTCCCCCGCCGCGATGGATGTACGGGATCCCGGCTCCGGCGCCGCGAGCCTCGGTCGGGGACCCCCGCCGTCGCCTCGGTGCCCGCGCCGGGTCCCGGGGGTGCCCGCGCCGGGGAGACGGCCGGGTCTACCGGGGCCCCGGCCGCATCACTTTCCGTTTCCCCCGCCGCGATGGAGGTACGGGATCCCGGCTCCGGCGCCGCGGGCCTCGGTCGGGGACCTCCCCCTTCGCCTCGGTGCCAGCGCCGGGCCCCGGGGGTGCCCGCGCCCGGCAGCCGTCCCGGTCTACCGGGGCCTCGGCCGGGTCAGTCTTTCCGTTTCCCCCGCCGCGATGGAGGTACGGGATCCCGGCTCCGGCGCCGCGGGCCTCGGTCGGGGACCTCCCCCTTCGCCTCGGTGCCAGCGCCGGGCCCCGGGGGTGCCCGCGCCCGGCAGCCGTCCCGGTCTACCGGGGCCTCGGCCGGGTCAGTCTTTCCGTTTCCCCCGCCGCGATGGAGGTACGGGATCCCGGCTCCGGCGCCGCGGGCCTCGGTCGGGGACCTCCCCCTTCGCCTCGGTGCCAGCGCCGGGCCCCGGGGGTGCCCGCGCCCGGCAGCCGTCCCGGTCTACCGGGGCCCCGGCCGGGTCAGTCTTTCCGTTTCCCCCGCCGCGATGGAGGTACGGGATCCCGGCTCCGGCGCCGCGGGCCTCGGTCGGGGACCTCCCCCTTTGCCTAGGTGCCAGCGCCGGGCCCCGGGGGTGCCCGCGCCCGGCAGCCGTCCCGGTCTACCGGGATGCTCGCTCGGGCGGGACCGGTTTACCCGGGCCTCGGCCGGACTGGAGTGTTTCGGTTTTCTGCTTCTCTGCCAGGATGGCTGCGAGGGGTTGATTTAAATAGCTGGTTTGACGTGAAAAGCTTCCCTTCCTTCAAGTGAAAAGTTTGTTCCAATTTCTGCCATCTTCCTTCCTCAAAAGTTTTGGGTGTAGCTTTCCCAGAGGAACCTCTCGTAGGCCTATCATTTCTGATCTTAACTTCCCTCATTTATTCCATATTTTCCTTCCTCTTGCCGAATGGCCGAATCCAGTCCATTTCTAGTCCAGGAAATTATTTTTATTTCTTCTTCCATTTCTTACTGATCTATTTGCTTTGTCGAGCAAGTCGTTCTTAGGTCCCTTGGTTCTTTCTTTAACTTCTTCTGCTCCTGCTCCTTCTCTCGACGCTTTCTCGTTTTGTTGGCTTTCTTGGCTCTCTTTTGGCTGTTCTTTCTTCTCCTCCCGTCGTCCGTCCCCACTTTCATCTCCCCATCTTTCCTGTTCTTGGTCATCTCTACGTTGTTTATAAAATAATTCCGCTTTCTCTCTTGAATCTACTCGATATCTTTGCTCTCGCCAGCTCGCCGATATT
>NW_028269836.1:57500-60000 GCF_059756535.1 Pantherophis guttatus | reverse complement strand
CGTTTCCCACGCCGCGATGGAGGTACGGGATCCGGGCTCCGGCGCCGCGGGCCTCGGTCGGGGACCTCCCCCTTCGCCTCGGTGCCCGCGCCGGGCCCCGGGGGTGCCCGCGCCGGGGAGACGGCCGGGTCTACCGGGGCCCCGGCCGGATCACTTTCTCTTTCCCCCGCCGCGATGGAGGTACGGGATCCCGGCTCCGGCGCCGCGAGCCTCGGTCGGGGACCCCCGCCGTCGCCTCGGTGCCCGCGCCGGGTCCCGGGGGTGCCCGCGCCGGGGAGACGGCCGGGTCTACCGGGGCCCCGGCCGCATCACTTTCTGTTTCCCCCGCCGCGATGGAGGTACGGGATCCCGGCTCCGGCGCCGCGGGCCTCGGTCGGGGACCTCCCCCTTCGCCTCGGTGCCAGCGCCGGGCCCCGGGGGTGCCCGCGCCCGGCAGCCGTCCCGGTCTACCGGGGCCTCGGCCGGGTCAGTCTTTCCGTTTCCCCCGCCCCGATGGAGGTACGGGATCCCGGCTCCGGCGACGCGGGCCTCGGTCGGGGACCTCCCCCTTCGCCTCGGTGCCCGCGCCGGGCCCCGGGGGTGCCCGCGCCGGGGAGACGGCCGGGTCTACCGGGGCCTCGGCCGGATCAGTCTTTCCGTTTCCCCCGCCGCGATGGAGGTACGGGATCCCGGCTCCGGCGCCGCGAGCCTCGGTCGGGGACCTCCCCCTTCGCCTCGGTGCCAGCGCCGGGCCGCGGGGGTTCCCGCGCCGGGGAGACGGCCGGGTCTACCGGGGCCCCGGCCGGATCACTTTCTCTTTCCCCCGCCGCGATGGATGTACGGGATCCCGGCTCCGGCGCCGCGAGCCTCGGTCGGGGACCCCCGCCGTCGCCTCGGTGCCCGCGCCGGATCCCGGGGGTGCCCGCGCCGGGGAGACGGCCGGGTCTACCGGGGCCCCGGCCGCATCACTTTCCGTTTCCCCCGCCGCGATGGAGGTACGGGATCCCGGCTCCGGCGCCGCGGGCCTCGGTCGGGGACCTCCCCCTTCGCCTCGGTGCCAGCGCCGGGCCCCGGGGGTGCCCGCGCCCGGCAGCCGTCCCGGTCTACCGGGGCCTCGGCCGGGTCAGTCTTTCCGTTTCCCCCGCCGCGATGGAGGTACGGGATCCCGGCTCCGGCGCCGCGGGCCTCGGTCGGGGACCTCCCCCTTCGCCTCGGTGCCAGCGCCGGGCCCCGGGGGTGCCCGCGCCCGGCAGCCGTCCCGGTCTACCGGGGCCTCGGCCGGGTCAGTCTTTCCGTTTCCCCCGCCGCGATGGAGGTACGGGATCCCGGCTCCGGCGCCGCGGGCCTCGGTCGGGGACCTCCCCCTTCGCCTCGGTGCCAGCGCCGGGCCCCGGGGGTGCCCGCGCCCGGCAGCCGTCCCGGTCTACCGGGGCCCCGGCCGGGTCAGTCTTTCCGTTTCCCCCGCCGCGATGGAGGTACGGGATCCCGGCTCCGGCGCCGCGGGCCTCGGTCGGGGACCTCCCCCTTTGCCTAGGTGCCAGCGCCGGGCCCCGGGGGTGCCCGCGCCCGGCAGCCGTCCCGGTCTACCGGGACGCTCGCTCGGGCGGGACCGGTTTACCCGGGCCTCGGCCGGACTGGAGTGTTTCGGTTTTCTGCTTCTCTGCCAGGATGGCTGCGAGGGGTTGATTTAAATAGCTGGTTTGACGTGAAAAGCTTCCCTTCCTTCAAGTGAAAAGTTTGTTCCAATTTCTGCCATCTTCCTTCCTCAAAAGTTTTGGGTGTAGCTTTCCCAGAGGAACCTCTCGTAGGCCTATCATTTCTGATCTTAACTTCCCTCATTTATTCCATATTTTCCTTCCTCTTGCCGAATGGCCGAATCCAGTCCATTTCTAGTCCAGGAAATTATTTTTATTTCTTCTTCCATTTCTTACTGATCTATTTGCTTTGTCGAGCAAGTCGTTCTTAGGTCCCTTGGTTCTTTCTTTAACGTCTTCTGCTCCTGCTCCTTCTCTCGACGCTTTCTCGTTTTGTTGGCTTTCTTGGCTCTCTTTTGGCTGTTCTTTCTTCTCCTCCCGTCGTCCGTCCCCACTTTCATCTCCCCATCTTTCCTGTTCTTGGTCATCTCTACGTTGTTTATAAAATAATTCCGCTTTCTCTCTTGAATCTACTCGATATCTTTGCTCTCGCCAGCTCGCCGATATTTCAGCTCGCCGATATTTTGTGCTTTCTCGTCGTGTTTCTCATCCATGGCGATCTCTCTGCCCTCCCTGTCTTCTCGGTAAATCGGACATGAATTTCTCTGGGCGGGTGGTTTCTCATCGCGTGTCTTGTGTGCGCTCTATACGTTTCGTCCATCCCGTTTAATATCTATCCCTCCCTCCCTCTCCTCGCTTTCCTCCATTGCTTCTGCTAATATCATTTCCAGAATGATAACCCTGAGCCTGAACCTGAACCTAACCCTAGCCCTACAACTTTTCTCCCTAACCCTGACCCTAACCCTAACCCTACAACTTTTCCCCCT
>NW_028269836.1:17500-20000 GCF_059756535.1 Pantherophis guttatus | reverse complement strand
GTCCCGGTCTACCGGGGCCTCGGCCGGGTCAGTCTTTCCGTTTCCCACGCCGCGATGGAGGTACGGGATCCGGGCTCCGGCGCCGCGGGCCTCGGTCGGGGACCTCCCCCTTCGCCTCGGTGCCCGCGCCGGGCCCCGGGGGTGCCCGCGCCGGGGAGACGGCCGGGTCTACCGGGGCCCCGGCCGGATCACTTTCTCTTTCCCCCGCCGCGATGGAGGTACGGGATCCCGGCTCCGGCGCCGCGAGCCTCGGTCGGGGACCCCCGCCGTCGCCTCGGTGCCCGCGCCGGGTCCCGGGGGTGCCCGCGCCGGGGAGACGGCCGGGTCTACCGGGGCCCCGGCCGCATCACTTTCCGTTTCCCCCGCCGCGATGGAGGTACGGGATCCCGGCTCCGGCGCCGCGGGCCTCGGTCGGGGACCTCCCCCTTCGCCTCGGTGCCAGCGCCGGGCCCCGGGGGTGCCCGCGCCCGGCAGCCGTCCCGGTCTACCGGGGCCTCGGCCGGGTCAGTCTTTCCGTTTCCCCCGCCGCGATGGAGGTACGGGATCCCGGCTCCGGCGCCGCGGGCCTCGGTCGGGGACCTCCCCCTTCGCCTCGGTGCCAGCGCCGGGCCCCGGGGGTGCCCGCGCCCGGCAGCCGTCCCGGTCTACCGGGGCCTCGGCCGGGTCAGTCTTTCCGTTTCCCCCGCCGCGATGGAGGTACGGGATCCCGGCTCCGGCGCCGCGGGCCTCGGTCGGGGACCTCCCCCTTCGCCTCGGTGCCAGCGCCGGGCCCCGGGGGTGCCCGCGCCCGGCAGCCGTCCCGGTCTACCGGGGCCCCGGCCGGGTCAGTCTTTCCGTTTCCCCCGCCGCGATGGAGGTACGGGATCCCGGCTCCGGCGCCGCGGGCCTCGGTCGGGGACCTCCCCCTTTGCCTAGGTGCCAGCGCCGGGCCCCGGGGGTGCCCGCGCCCGGCAGCCGTCCCGGTCTACCGGGACGCTCGCTCGGGCGGGACCGGTTTACCCGGGCCTCGGCCGGACTGGAGTGTTTCGGTTTTCTGCTTCTCTGCCAGGATGGCTGCGAGGGGTTGATTTAAATAGCTGGTTTGACGTGAAAAGCTTCCCTTCAAGTGAAAAGTTTGTTCCAATTTCTGCCATCTTCCTTCCTCAAAAGTTTTGGGTGTAGCTTTCCCAGAGGAACCTCTCGTAGGCCTATCATTTCTGATCTTAACTTCCCTCATTTATTCCATATTTTCCTTCCTCTTGCCGAATGGCCGAATCCAGTCCATTTCTAGTCCAGGAAATTATTTTTATTTCTTCTTCCATTTCTTACTGATCTATTTGCTTTGTCGAGCAAGTCGTTCTTAGGTCCCTTGGTTCTTTCTTTAACTTCTTCTGCTCCTGCTCCTTCTCTCGACGCTTTCTCGTTTTGTTGGCTTTCTTGGCTCTCTTTTGGCTGTTCTTTCTTCTCCTCCCGTCGTCCGTCCCCACTTTCATCTCCCCATCTTTCCTGTTCTTGGTCATCTCTACGTTGTTTATAAAATAATTCCGCTTTCTCTCTTGAATCTACTCGATATCTTTGCTCTCGCCAGCTCGCCGATATTTCAGCTCGCCGATATTTTGTGCTTTCTCGTCGTGTTTCTCATCCATGGCGATCTCTCTGCCCTCCCTGTCTTCTCGGTAAATCGGACATGAATTTCTCTGGGCGGGTGGTTTCTCATCGCGTGTCTTGTGTGCGCTCTATACGTTTCGTCCATCCCGTTTAATATCTATCCCTCCCTCCCTCTCCTCGCTTTCCTCCATTGCTTCTGCTAATATCATTTCCAGAATGATAACCCTGAGCCTGAACCTGAACCTAACCCTAGCCCTACAACTTTTCTCCCTAACCCTGACCCTAACCCTAACCCTACAACTTTTCCCCCTAACCCTAACCCTAACCCTAACCCTACAACTTGTTTCTCTAAGCCTAAGCCTAAACCTAAGGCTAAGCCTACAACTTTTTTCCCTAACCCTAACCCTAACCCTAACCCTAACCCTAACCCTAACCCTAACCCTAACCCTACAACTTGTTTCTCTAAGCCTAAGCCTACAACTTTTTTCCCTAACCCTAACCCTAACCCTAACCCTACAACTATTTTCCCTAACCCTGACCCTAACCCTAACCCTACAACTGTTTTCTCTAACCCTAACCCTACAGCTTTTTCCCCTAACCCTAACCCCACAACTTTTTCCCCTAACCCTAACCCACACTTTCGACTTAAAACCGTTTTTAGATTTAAAGTCGTCTTTCGACTTAAAGACGGGCAGACGGCGGCCCGGTCTACCGGGCCGCTCCGGCAGCCTCGGCCGGGCCGGCGTCTCTGTTTCTGTTTCCCTGCCACGATGGATGTCGCGTGCGAGGGGTTGCTTTAAATAGCTGGTTTGTTTGAAGTGAAAAGCTTCCGTTCTTGCCTAGATCTCTTGCTATCGCAAGCCTTCCGGTCCAAGCTCCCATCGCGGTTTCAAGCGTCCTGCTTTCTTGGTTG
>NW_028269836.1:5000-7500 GCF_059756535.1 Pantherophis guttatus | reverse complement strand
GGCGGACCCGGCCTTGGGATCCCCATCGACGTGGGGCTTCTAGGCCTCGGCGGCCGGGAAACGGCGGGAGTCCCGGATGCCGACGCCGGCCGGGCCCGCCGACTTTCTCCCCTCGCCGCCTTCGGAGTAGACCGGGGTGGGAACGCTCCACTTTGGCGCAGCCGGGCCCCGGCCAGGGAGAGCCGCCGGTCCACCGCTCAGGGGCCCGGCGAGCCCGGCGGGGCGGAAGGGGATCCCGGCTCCGGGGCCGCGGGCCTCGGTCGGGGACCCCCGCCGTCGCGTCGGTGCCCGCGCCGGGCCCCGGGGGTGCCCGCGCCGGGCAGACGGCCGGGTCTACCGGGACGGCCTTGGGCGGGTCCGGCTTACCGGGGCCCCGGCCGGATCACTCTTTCCGTTTCCCCCGCCGCGATGGAACTAGGGGATCCCGGCTCCGGCGCCGCGGGCCTCGGTCGGGGACCCCCGCCGTCGCCTCGGTGACAGCGCCGGGCCCCGGGGGTGCCCGCGCCCGGCATCCGTCCCGGTCTACCGGGGCCTCGGCCGGATCAGTCTTTCCGTTTCCCACGCCGCGATGGAGGTACGGGATCCCGGCTCCGGCGCCGCGGGCCTCGGTCGGGGACCTCCCCCTTCGCCTCGGTGCCCGCGCCGGGCCCCGGGGGTGCCCGCGCCGGGGAGACGGCCGGGTCTACCGGGGCCTCGGCCGGATCAGTCTTTCCGTTTCCCCCGCCGCGATGGAGGTACGGGATCCCGGCTCCCGCGCCGCGAGCCTCGGTCGGGGACCTCCCCCTTCGCCTCGGTGCCAGCGCCGGGCCCCGGGGGTGCCCGCGCCGGGGAGACGGCCGGGTCTACCGGGGCCCCGGCCGGATCACTTTCTGTTTCCCCCACCGCGATGGATGTACGGGATCCCGGCTCCGGCGCCGCAAGCCTCGGTCGGGGACCCCCGCCGTCGCCTCGGTGCCCGCGCCGGGTCCCGGGGGTGCCCGCGCCGGGGAGACGGCCGGGTCTACCGGGGCCCCGGCCGCATCACTTTCCGTTTCCCCCGCCGCGATGGAGGTACGGGATCCCGGCTCCGGCGCCGCGGGCCTCGGTCGGGGACCTCCCCCTTCGCCTCGGTGCCCGCGCCGGGTCCCGGGGGTGCCCGCGCCCGGCAGCCGTCCCGGTCTACCGGGGCCTCGGCCGGGTCAGTCTTTCCGTTTCCCCCGCCGCGATGGAGGTACGGGATCCCAGCTCCGGCGCCGCGGGCCTCGGTCGGGGACCTCCCCCTTCGCCTCGGTGCCAGCGCCGGGCCCCGGGGGTGCCCGCGCCCGGCAGCCGTCCCGGTCTACCGGGGCCTCGGCCGGGTCAGTCTTTCCGTTTCCCCCGCCGCGATGGAGGTACGGGATCCCGGCTTCGGCGCCGCGGGCCTCGGTCGGGGACCTCCCCCTTCGCCTCGGTGCCAGCGCCGGGCCCCGGGGGTGCCCGCGCCCGGCAGCCGTCCCGGTCTACCGGGGCCCCGGCCGGGTCAGTCTTTCCGTTTCCCCCGCCGCGATGGAGGTACGGGATCCCGGCTCCGGCGCCGCGGGCCTCGGTCGGGGACCTCCCCCTTCGCCTCGGTGCCAGCGCCGGGCCCCGGGGGTGCCCGCGCCCGGCAGCCGTCCCGGTCTACCGGGGCCTCGGCCGGGTCAGTCTTTCCGTTTCCCCCGCCGCGATGGAGGTACGGGATCCCGGCTCCGGCGCCGCGGGCCTCGGTCGGGGACCTCCCCCTTCGCCTCGGTGCCAGCGCCGGGCCCCGGGGGTGCCCGCGCCCGGCAGCCGTCCCGGTCTACCGGGACGCTCGCTCGGGCGGGACCGGTTTACCCGGGCCTCGGCCGGACTGGAGTGTTTCGGTTTTCTGCTTCTCTGCCAGGATGGCTGCGAGGGGTTGATTTAAATAGCTGGTTTGACGTGAAAAGCTTCCCTTCAAGTGAAAAGTTTGTTCCAATTTCTGCCATCTTCCTTCCTCAAAAGTTTTGGGTGTAGCTTTCCCAGAGGAACCTCTCGTAGGCCTATCATTTCTGATCTTAACTTCCCTCATTTATTCCATATTTTCCTTCCTCTTGCCGAATGGCCGAATCCAGTCCATTTCTAGTCCAGGAAATTATTTTTATTTCTTCTTCCATTTCTTACTGATCTATTTGCTTTGTCGAGCAAGTCGTTCTTAGGTCCCTTGGTTCTTTCTTTAACTTCTTCTGCTCCTGCTCCTTCTCTCGACGCTTTCTCGTTTTGTTGGCTTTCTTGGCTCTCTTTTGGCTGTTCTTTCTTCTCCTCCCGTCGTCCGTCCCCACTTTCATCTCCCCATCTTTCCTGTTCTTGGTCATCTCTACGTTGTTTATAAAATAATTCCGCTTTCTCTCTTGAATCTACTCGATATCTTTGCTCTCGCCAGCTCGCCGATATTTCAGCTCGCCGATATTTTGTGCTTTCTCGTCGTGTTTCTCATCCATGGCGATCTCTCTGCCCTCCCTGTCTTCTCAGTAAATCGGAC
>NW_028269834.1:362500-364576 GCF_059756535.1 Pantherophis guttatus | reverse complement strand
CTTTTCTTTTTTTTTGGCCTCGCCGAGTAGACCGGCGTCCAAAGGAGACACTTAGTTTTTCCCCCGCCCTTTTTCTTTTCTTTTCTTTTCTTTTCTTTTCTTTTTTTGCCTCGCCTCCCCTCCCCTCCCTTCCCGAGTAGACCGGCGCCTAAACGAGGCACTTGGTTTTTTTTCCCCACCCCTTTTCCCGCTCTCCGCTTAAATGTCAGTATCGCCGCCGGTCGATCGTCGTTTTAGTTTTAAAACGGTCATAAAAGCGGAATACGTTTTGAAAGTCGACGAGCCCGGTGTGTGGAGACCGGAATTGGGCAAGCTGTGCTCTCGTCTTCTGGGGGTGACATTTCTCCCTGAGCGCTGCTGGCATTAGAAAGACCATTCGAAGACGGGTTAGGGTCGGGGTCGGGGAAGCGAGCGTCAGGTCTCGCCGCCCCGATTTTTCCAACCAAGAAAGCAGGACGCTTGAAACCGCGATGCGAGCTTGGACCGGAAGGCTTGCGATAGCAAGAGATCTAGGCAAGAACGGAAGCTTTTCACTTCAAACAAACCAGCTATTTAAAGCAACCCCTCGCACGCGACATCCATCGTGGCAGGGAAACAGAAACAGAGACGCCGGCCCGGCCGAGGCTGCCGGAGCGGCCCGGTAGACCGGGCCGCCGTCTGCCCGTCTTTAAGTCGAAAGACGACTTTAAATCTAAAAACGGTTTTAAGTCGAAAGTGTGGGTTAGGGTTAGGGGAAAAAGTTGTGGGGTTAGGGTTAGGGGAAAAAGCTGTAGGGTTAGGGTTAGAGAAAACAGTTGTAGGGTTAGGGTTAGGGTCAGGGTTAGGGAAAATAGTTGTAGGGTTAGGGTTAGGGTTAGGGTTAGGGTTAGAGAAAAAAGTTGTAGGCTTAGGCTTAGAGAAACAAGTTGTAGGGTTAGGGTTAGGGTTAGGGTTAGGGTTAGAGAAAAAAGTTGTAGGGTTAGGGTTAGGGTTAGGGTTAGGGTTAGGGTTAGAGAAAAAAGTTGTAGGCTTAGCCTTAGGTTTAGGCTTAGGCTTAGAGAAACAAGTTGTAGGGTTAGGGTTAGGGTTAGGGTTAGGGGGAAAAGTTGTAGGGTTAGGGTTAGGGTCAGGGTTAGGGAGAAAAGTTGTAGGGCTAGGGTTAGGTTCAGGTTCAGGCTCAGGGTTATCATTCTGGAAATGATATTAGCAGAAGCAATGGAGGAAAGCGAGGAGAGGGAGGGAGGGAGGGAGGGATAGATATTAAACGGGATGGACGAAACGTATAGAGCGCACACAAGACACGCGATGAGAAACCACCCGCCCAGAGAAATTCATGTCCGATTTACCGAGAAGACAGGGAGGGCAGAGAGATCGCCATGGATGAGAAACACGACGAGAAAGCACAAAATATCGGCGAGCCGAAATATCGGCGAGCTGGCGAGAGCAAAGATATCGAGTAGATTCAAGAGAGAAAGCGGAATTATTTTATAAACAACGTAGAGATGACCAAGAACAGGAAAGATGGGGAGATGAAAGTGGGGACGGACGACGGGAGGAGAAGAAAGAACAGCCAAAAGAGAGCCAAGAAAGCCAACAAAACGAGAAAGCGTCGAGAGAAGGAGCAGGAGCAGAAGACGTTAAAGAAAGAACCAAGGGACCTAAGAACGACTTGCTCGACAAAGCAAATAGATCAGTAAGAAATGGAAGAAGAAATAAAAATAATTTCCTGGACTAGAAATGGACTGGATTCGGCCATTCGGCAAGAGGAAGGAAAATATGGAATAAATGAGGGAAGTTAAGATCAGAAATGATAGGCCTACGAGAGGTTCCTCTGGGAAAGCTACACCCAAAACTTTTGAGGAAGGAAGATGGCAGAAATTGGAACAAACTTTTCACTTGAAGGGAAGCTTTTCACGTCAAACCAGCTATTTAAATCAACCCCTCGCAGCCATCCTGGCAGAGAAGCAGAAAACCGAAACACTCCAGTCCGGCCGAGGCCCGGGTAAACCGGTCCCGCCCGAGCGAGCGTCCCGGTAGACCGGGACGGCTGCCGGGCGCGGGCACCCCCGGGGCCCGGCGCTGGCAACGAGGCGAAGG
>NW_028269834.1:347500-350000 GCF_059756535.1 Pantherophis guttatus | reverse complement strand
GGAGGGCAGAGAGATCGCCATGGATGAGAAACACGACGAGAAAGCACAAAATATCGGCGAGCCGAAATATCGGCGAGCTGGCGAGAGCAAAGATATCGAGTAGATTCAAGAGAGAAAGCGGAATTATTTTATAAACAACGTAGAGATGACCAAGAACAGGAAAGATGGGGAGATGAAAGTGGGGACGGACGACGGGAGGAGAAGAAAGAACAGCCAAAAGAGAGCCAAGAAAGCCAACAAAACGAGAAAGCGTCGAGAGAAGGAGCAGGAGCAGAAGACGTTAAAGAAAGAACCAAGGGACCTAAGAACGACTTGCTCGACAAAGCAAATAGATCAGTAAGAAATGGAAGAAGAAATAAAAATAATTTCCTGGACTAGAAATGGACTGGATTCGGCCATTCGGCAAGAGGAAGGAAAATATGGAATAAATGAGGGAAGTTAAGATCAGAAATGATAGGCCTACGAGAGGTTCCTCTGGGAAAGCTACACCCAAAACTTTTGAGGAAGGAAGATGGCAGAAATTGGAACAAACTTTTCACTTGAAGGGAAGCTTTTCACGTCAAACCAGCTATTTAAATCAACCCCTCGCAGCCATCCTGGCAGAGAAGCAGAAAACCGAAACACTCCAGTCCGGCCGAGGCCCGGGTAAACCGGTCCCGCCCGAGCGAGCGTCCCGGTAGACCGGGACGGCTGCCGGGCGCGGGCACCCCCGGGGCCCGGCGCTGGCAACGAGGCGAAGGGGGAGGTCCCCGACCGAGGCCCGCGGCGCCGGAGCCGGGATCCCGTACCTCCATCGCGGCGGGGGAAACGGAAAGACTGACCCGGCCGAGGCCCCGGTAGACCGGGACGGCTGCCGGGCGCGGGCACCCCCGGGGCCCGGCGCTGGCAACGAGGCGAAGGGGGAGGTCCCCGACCGAGGCCCGCGGCGCCGGAGCCGGGATCCCGTACCTCCATCGCGGCGGGGGAAACGGAAAGACTGACCCGGCCGAGGCCCCGGTAGACCGGGACGGCTGCCGGGCGCGGGCACCCCCGGGGCCCGGCGCTGGCAACGAGGCGAAGGGGGAGGTCCCCGACCGAGGCCCGCGGCGCCGGAGCCGGGATCCCGTACCTCCATCGCGGCGGGGGAAACGGAAAGACTGACCCGGCCGAGGCCCCGGTAGACCGGGACGGCTGCCGGGCGCGGGCACCCCCGGGGCCCGGCGCTGGCAACGAGGCGAAGGGGGAGGTCCCCGACCGAGGCCCGCGGCGCCGGAGCCGGGATCCCGTACCTCCATCGCGGCGGGGGAAACGGAAAGTGATGCGGCCGGGGCCCCGGTAGACCCGGCCGTCTCCCCGGCGCGGGCACCCCCGGGACCCGGCGCGGGCACCGAGGCGACGGCGGGGGTCCCCGACCGAGGCTCGCGGCGCCGGAGCCGGGATCCCGTACCTCCATCGCGGCGGGGGAAACGGAAAGTGATCCGGCCGGGGCCCCGGTAGACCCGGCCGTCTCCCCGGCGCGGGCACCCCCGGGGCCCGGCGCTGGCACCGAGGCGAAGGGGGAGGTCCCCGACCGAGGCTCGCGGCGCCGGAGCCGGGATCCCGTACCTCCATCGCGGCGGGGGAAACGGAAAGACTGATCCGGCCGAGGCCCCGGTAGACCCGGCCGTCTCCCCGGCGCGGGCACCCCCGGGGCCCGGCGCGGGCACCGAGGCGAAGGGGGAGGTCCCCGACCGAGGCCCGCGGCGCCGGAGCCGGGATCCCGTACCTCCATCGCGGCGGGGGAAACGGAAAGACTGATCCGGCCGAGGCCCCGGTAGACCGGGACGGATGCCGGGCGCGGGCACCCCCGGGGCCCGGCGCTGTCACCGAGGCGACGGCGGGGGTCCCCGACCGAGGCCCGCGGCGCCGGAGCCGGGATCCCCTAGTTCCATCGCGGCGGGGGAAACGGAAAGAGTGATCCGGCCGGGGCCCCGGTAAGCCGGACCCGCCCAAGGCCGTCCCGGTAGACCCGGCCGTCTGCCCGGCGCGGGCACCCCCGGGGCCCGGCGCGGGCACCGACGCGACGGCGGGGGTCCCCGACCGAGGCCCGCGGCCCCGGAGCCGGGATCCCCTTCCGCCCCGCCGGGCTCGCCGGGCCCCTGAGCGGTGGACCGGCGGCTCTCCCTGGCCGGGGCCCGGCTGCGCCAAAGTGGAGCGTTCCCACCCCGGTCTACTCCGAAGGCGGCGAGGGGAGAGAGTCGGCGGGCCCGGCCGGCGTCGGCATCCGGGACTCCCGCCGTTTCCCGGCCGCCGAGGCCTAGAAGCCCCACGTCGATGGGGATCCCAAGGCCGGGTCCGCCAGGTGCGCGGAGATTTCTGGCGACTGGGTTTTCAGAACTCGTAGGGGTACCGGTCTACCGGGTCCCCGACCGCCGGCAAGCCGACCGCGCTGTGCCGGGCTGTGCCACCCGTCCGCGGCACGGGCCGCTCTCGTTCGGCGGGCAGACGACGAGTGGTTGGACGGGTCCCCCTTCCCGCATCT
>NW_028269834.1:335000-337500 GCF_059756535.1 Pantherophis guttatus | reverse complement strand
CAGGGAAACAGAAACAGAGACGCCGGCCCGGCCGAGGCTGCCGGAGCGGCCCGGTAGACCGGGCCGCCGTCTGCCCGTCTTTAAGTCGAAAGACGACTTTAAATCTAAAAACGGTTTTAAGTCGAAAGTGTGGGTTAGGGTTAGGGGAAAAAGTTGTGGGGTTAGGGTTAGGGGAAAAAGCTGTAGGGTTAGGGTTAGAGAAAACAGTTGTAGGGTTAGGGTTAGGGTCAGGGTTAGGGAAAATAGTTGTAGGGTTAGGGTTAGGGTTAGGGTTAGGGTTAGAGAAAAAAGTTGTAGGCTTAGGCTTAGAGAAACAAGTTGTAGGGTTAGGGTTAGGGTTAGGGTTAGGGTTAGAGAAAAAAGTTGTAGGGTTAGGGTTAGGGTTAGGGTTAGGGTTAGGGTTAGAGAAAAAAGTTGTAGGCTTAGCCTTAGGTTTAGGCTTAGGCTTAGAGAAACAAGTTGTAGGGTTAGGGTTAGGGTTAGGGTTAGGGGGAAAAGTTGTAGGGTTAGGGTTAGGGTCAGGGTTAGGGAGAAAAGTTGTAGGGCTAGGGTTAGGTTCAGGTTCAGGCTCAGGGTTATCATTCTGGAAATGATATTAGCAGAAGCAATGGAGGAAAGCGAGGAGAGGGAGGGAGGGAGGGAGGGATAGATATTAAACGGGATGGACGAAACGTATAGAGCGCACACAAGACACGCGATGAGAAACCACCCGCCCAGAGAAATTCATGTCCGATTTACCGAGAAGACAGGGAGGGCAGAGAGATCGCCATGGATGAGAAACACGACGAGAAAGCACAAAATATCGGCGAGCCGAAATATCGGCGAGCTGGCGAGAGCAAAGATATCGAGTAGATTCAAGAGAGAAAGCGGAATTATTTTATAAACAACGTAGAGATGACCAAGAACAGGAAAGATGGGGAGATGAAAGTGGGGACGGACGACGGGAGGAGAAGAAAGAACAGCCAAAAGAGAGCCAAGAAAGCCAACAAAACGAGAAAGCGTCGAGAGAAGGAGCAGGAGCAGAAGACGTTAAAGAAAGAACCAAGGGACCTAAGAACGACTTGCTCGACAAAGCAAATAGATCAGTAAGAAATGGAAGAAGAAATAAAAATAATTTCCTGGACTAGAAATGGACTGGATTCGGCCATTCGGCAAGAGGAAGGAAAATATGGAATAAATGAGGGAAGTTAAGATCAGAAATGATAGGCCTACGAGAGGTTCCTCTGGGAAAGCTACACCCAAAACTTTTGAGGAAGGAAGATGGCAGAAATTGGAACAAACTTTTCACTTGAAGGGAAGCTTTTCACGTCAAACCAGCTATTTAAATCAACCCCTCGCAGCCATCCTGGCAGAGAAGCAGAAAACCGAAACACTCCAGTCCGGCCGAGGCCCGGGTAAACCGGTCCCGCCCGAGCGAGCGTCCCGGTAGACCGGGACGGCTGCCGGGCGCGGGCACCCCCGGGGCCCGGCGCTGGCAACGAGGCGAAGGGGGAGGTCCCCGACCGAGGCCCGCGGCGCCGGAGCCGGGATCCCGTACCTCCATCGCGGCGGGGGAAACGGAAAGACTGACCCGGCCGAGGCCCCGGTAGACCGGGACGGCTGCCGGGCGCGGGCACCCCCGGGGCCCGGCGCTGGCAACGAGGCGAAGGGGGAGGTCCCCGACCGAGGCCCGCGGCGCCGGAGCCGGGATCCCGTACCTCCATCGCGGCGGGGGAAACGGAAAGACTGACCCGGCCGAGGCCCCGGTAGACCGGGACGGCTGCCGGGCGCGGGCACCCCCGGGGCCCGGCGCTGGCAACGAGGCGAAGGGGGAGGTCCCCGACCGAGGCCCGCGGCGCCGGAGCCGGGATCCCGTACCTCCATCGCGGCGGGGGAAACGGAAAGACTGACCCGGCCGAGGCCCCGGTAGACCGGGACGGCTGCCGGGCGCGGGCACCCCCGGGGCCCGGCGCTGGCAACGAGGCGAAGGGGGAGGTCCCCGACCGAGGCCCGCGGCGCCGGAGCCGGGATCCCGTACCTCCATCGCGGCGGGGGAAACGGAAAGTGATGCGGCCGGGGCCCCGGTAGACCCGGCCGTCTCCCCGGCGCGGGCACCCCCGGGACCCGGCGCGGGCACCGAGGCGACGGCGGGGGTCCCCGACCGAGGCTCGCGGCGCCGGAGCCGGGATCCCGTACCTCCATCGCGGCGGGGGAAACGGAAAGTGATCCGGCCGGGGCCCCGGTAGACCCGGCCGTCTCCCCGGCGCGGGCACCCCCGGGGCCCGGCGCTGGCACCGAGGCGAAGGGGGAGGTCCCCGACCGAGGCTCGCGGCGCCGGAGCCGGGATCCCGTACCTCCATCGCGGCGGGGGAAACGGAAAGACTGATCCGGCCGAGGCCCCGGTAGACCCGGCCGTCTCCCCGGCGCGGGCACCCCCGGGGCCCGGCGCGGGCACCGAGGCGAAGGGGGAGGTCCCCGACCGAGGCCCGCGGCGCCGGAGCCGGGATCCCGTACCTCCATC